>NC_057794.1:577378112-577492223 GCF_018294505.1 Triticum aestivum
AAACCGGAGGGTTTTAGTCCGTAGGACGAACAACAATCATACCATAGGCTAGCTTCTAGGGTTTAGCCTCTCTGATCTCGTGGTAGATCTACTCTTGTACTACCCATATCATCAATATTAATCAAGCATGACGTAGGGTTTTACCTCCATCAAGAGGGCCCGAACCTGGGTAAAACATTGTGTCCCCTGCCTCCTGTTACCATCCGCCTAGATGCACAGTTCGGGACCCCCTACCCGAGATCCACCGGTTTTGACACCGACATTGGTGCTTTCATTGAGAGTTCCTCTGTGTCATCACTTTTAGGCCCGATGGCTCCTTCGATCATCAACGACGATGTGATCCAGGGTGAGACTTTTCTCCTCAGACAGATCTTCGTATTTGGCGGCTTTGCACTGCGGGCCAATTCGCTTGGCCATCTGGAGCAGATCGAAAACTACGCCCCAGGCCATCAGGTCAGATTTGGAAGTTTAAACTACACAGCGGACTTCCGCGGAGACTTGATCTTCGACAGATTCGAGCCGCAGCCGAGCGCGCCGCACTGTCACGATGGGCATGATCTAGCTCTGCCGCTGAACAGTGCCCTGGAGGCCGCACCCGCATCAGCTCCGGCCCTTAATTCAGAGCCAACCGCGCCAATCGAGGATGGGTGGTTGGACACTGCCTCGGGGGCTGCAATGTCTACGGCGATCGAGCCGAACACCAGCCCTATTCTCTGCGAAGCTCGTGACTCCAAGGAGCTGGACTCCTCTCTAGACTCCGAGCCCTCCGCGCCCCTACCGATCGAACCCGATTGGGCGCTGATCATGGAGTTCACAGCCGCGGACATCTTTCAGCACCCGCCCTTCGGCGATATTCTGAATTTACTAAAGTCTCTCTCTTTATCAGGAGAGCCCTGACCGGACTATGGTCAACAAGGTTGGGATGTGGATGATGAAGAAATTCAAAGCCCACCCACCACCCACTTCATAGCCACTGTCGATAATTTAAACGACATGCTCGACTTTGACTCCGAAGACATCGACGGTATGGACGACGATGTAGGAGATGAACATGAACCAACGCCTATAAGGCACTGGACAACCACCTCATCTCATGATGTATACATGGTGGACACACCCAAAGGAAGCGACGACGAGGAACACAGGGATGCAACGAGGGATCGTTCACTCGAAAAGCAATCAAAGCGGCGATGTAAGCGCCACTCCAAGCCCCGCCTCGACAGAGACAACAACCATACAGACCCAGCCATAGAGCAGGACGAGCCGGCAGACGACGAACATGCCTTCGAGCAACCGTCCGAACAGGGCAACTTGGATAAACAAACCGAACACCCCGTCCCCAGAGAAAACAACAGTCCAGACGACCTTACGCCGGATAGGCTCATGTAGCAGAAGAACCTCCACGAAGGGCTCGTCGCCACTGCGTGTAGCCTGAAAAAGTAGAAGCGGAAGCTCAAAACCGTGGAAGATGCACTCAGAATCAGATGGAGCAAAGTACGCAACACCGCAGACAAATATGGCGACAGTCGCCGCACAAAAAGCTATCCAAAGCGAAAGCTACTGCCCGAATTTGACGAGGAGGCCTTAGAGCCCCCGCAATCAAAAAATAGGAAAGGCACTCGGTCGGATAGATGACCGCATGGCCAGCATGGAGCGGCAAGTGGCGACGCACACAAGCCGGCACGCGATCCACCAAAGGATCCGCATCAAAAAGATGGCCCAGCCAGATATATCTACGAGCCAAGAAAGCAAGCTCTAGTAAGCAATGCAACACAACAAATATCCAAACATCATGGCACACCCAAATACAGGGGTTCCGCACACCCCCTATGTTTGACCGATGAGGTGCTGGACCATGAATTTCCAGCGGGATTTAAGCCCGTAAATATAGAGGCGTACGATGGAACAACAGACCCTGGGGTCTGGATCAAGGATTATATCCTCCACATACACATGGGTAGAGGAGATGAACTCCACGCCATAAAATACTTACTCCTCAAGCTTAAAGGGCCAGCCCGGCATTGGCTCAAAAGCCTTCCCAAAAACACCATTGGAAGTTGGGAAGAGCTTGAGGATGCTTTCTGGGCAAATTTTCAAGGGACCTATGTCCGCCCTCTGAATGCAGACGATCTCAATCACATAACTCAACGGCCCGGAGAGTCAGCCCGGAAATTCTGGAATAGATTTCTTACTAAAAAGAATCAAATAGTCGACTGTCCGGACGCCGAAGCCCTAGCAGCTTTTAAGCATAACGTTCGAGACGAATGGCTCGCTAGACACCTCGGCCAAGAAAAGCCAAGAACAATGGCCGCATTAACAAGCCTCATGACCCGCTTTTGCGCAGGAGAGGACAGCTGGTTGGCAAGATGTAGCACCAGCGACCCAAGTACATCTGAAGTTAGGGATGGAAACGGAAAACCCCGACGCAGCAAGGACCAGCGCCGGAATAAGGGAAACAGCCCAAAGAGCACGGCAGTCAACGCCGGATTCAAAAGCTCGCGGCAGAATCAGAGAAAGCCGCCCCTCAAGGATAAGAGGGACGAGCTATCCAACTTAAATAAAATCTTGGACAAGATATGTCAAATACACAGTACTCCTCGGAAGCCTGCGAACCATACCCACAGAGATTGTTGGGTTTTCAAGCAATCCGGCAAACTCAATGCCGAACAAAAGGGGCTCGACACACCAAGTGAGGACGACGACGAATCCCACAAGCAGAGCACCAGGAAACAAAAGGATTTCCCACAATAAGTCAAAACAGTAAACTTACTCCATGTGACGAACAGAATGGCGCCAACAGAGATACGCGCCATACGGCCTATACCAAAGGAGTCTCGCCAATGGTTGTTAAAACCGATCACCTTCGACCATCAGGATTACTCTAGAAGTATCCGGAACGCAGGCTGGACTGCCTTGGTATTAGATCCAATAATCGGCGGACTCCACTTTACAAATGTCCTGATGGACGGCGGCAGTGGTCTAAACCTGTTATACCAGGACACAATCCGCAACATGGGGATAGACCCAACAAAAATTTGCCATAGAAAAACCTCCTTTCAAGGGGTAACGCCAGGCCCGGATGCCCGTTGCATGGGTTCTCTCCGGCTAGAAGTTATGTTCGGCTCCCCCGATAACATCCGTCGCGAACAACTAACTTTCCACATCGCCCCATTCTCAAGTAGCTATCAAGCTCTGCTGGGACGCGAAGCTTTCGCCCACTTTAACGCAATACCGCATTATGCATCTCTTACGCTTAAGATGCCCGGTCCACGAGGCATCATCTCATTAAAGGAAAACATTGAGTGTTCCTCCCGCGCAGAAGACAGTGCGGCTGCCTTGACAGCCCCACAATAAAGTGGCTTCACCAGCCAAAGCACCTAAACAGGTCGTAAAGACCACGGACACGACTAGATGAGTCCGGCATAAACATACAATTGACACAGGCTTAATAGCCATATACCCCTGTACTAGGGACTCCGCGCATATAAAACAAGAGACAATAAAGCTCAATTTTACCCATTTCAATTTATACTTCGTTTATTTAGTATAACTCATGTTCGGCACGATGTTTCCTAAACTAAGTTCCTCTCTTTTACAGATGAACACCATGCTACGCCCGTCCAGGATACGGCACAATGGAGACATAGGCGCAGACGTGCAGTAGGGACCCGTTCCAAGGATTCTTTTCAGATTAAGACCCTGCGTAAACCTTTTTTACTATCTCTTGTTGATACACATCCCCTGGTTTCTTGGTATAACCAAGGAGGAGGCTGGCGTTTTGGCATGTGGCCACGTCAGAGTTCTGCGCGTACCTGGACACTAGGGGCTTATTACTAAGGGTGTTATCCCGCCCGCCCTCATAAACACCGAATACCTTAGGGAGTGTTCGGCGTCGCGAGTTTGGCCTTATATGCATCAGCTTCGAATCATGTCTTTGGTCAAATGTTGGGTTTGCCCGGCTCCTGTGTTTTGCTACCTTACATTCCGCTCTATCGGCTAAGGCGGCACCAGGAGAACTGTTGCGATTGTGCCCCGGTTCGGCCAGGCGAGCACCTCAATAGAGAAAGCCGAAAACTGACTGTCATGATATAGCGTGAGACTGGTCAACCACTCGATGACTTACCGGAATCTTTAGGATTCCTCTGCATTAATGAAGGGCCGCTTCCCGGCCAGGCACATACGCGCCCCGAGTTCGGGCGAGCGCAGGCGCCACCAGGGGCTATATAAGTAGCCTCACTGTCAAACTCCTATGGCTAAGTGAAAGTGATAAAGCATCATAGTCCGATTGCCTAGTTCGCTGCGTTATCACCTCCTTTGTAGGACCAAGACGTTGGATCAAGTGTGAAAATGCGCCTTCTGCGAACACCCCCGCATTATGTGCATGGGGGCTGAAGCCGACGACTGCCATCTTTCAGATTATATATACATATATGTTAAACGGCCGCACAGGAGGTGTTATAATACTTGCAGGCACAAGTATAAAAAGCTTCTACAATTTATCAAAATATTGTTTTACAATAATATATGCTATTCGAATATAGTATCCTTCGAGCACTACGTCTCTATTAAACGAGCGCCTTGCAGAACTTCCTGAAAATAATGCTCGGCAGGTACTCGGCTTCCATCCGAGTCTGGGGATGCAACAGCGGTGGCCTCCATTTCCGCCTAGTATGTCTTCACACGGGCAAGAGCCATCCACGCACCCTCTATGCACGCTAACCTCTTCATCGCATTGATATGCGGCGCTGCACCAAGGAACTGCTGCACCAAGTTGAAATAAATTTTCGGCTCTGGCCTCTCTGGCCATAGATGACTCATGACATACTTCATGGCGAGTCCGGACAACCTATTTAGCTCGACCCATTCGGCCAAACGATCGGCTAATGACAGTGGACTCTCCAGATTGTGGAACTGCGACCAAAAGAGCTTTTCCACTTCGCGATCTTCTTGATCTCGGAAGTGTTCGGCCGCATTTGCGGCACTCGCTGCCAAATCCAGATAGATGTCCGCCGTACTCCACATCCGGTCTAACGGAGCATGTCTAGGATCACAGAACTTCCTCGCAGCATAAAGGGCTTTCCAGCCGCAAAATCTCCGGCCTGACGCAGCTCCTCCTTCATAGCTCTCATTGGAGAGCGAGCAACCTTGGCATCGGAAACGGCCTTCTCCAGGTCCGTCTATTCCGCCCGATCTTCTTCTTCAAGAAGCTTGCAACGGTCAGCAGCGTTCTTCAGCTTCACAGCCATCTCGTCCATTTCCTTCTTGCTTCGGTAGTGAGCAGCATGTTCGGCTTTCAGCTCTCAATTGCCTTTCCGGCAGCCGCATCACTTTTCCTTGCTTGCTCCTTGGCTCGGGCAAGTTCCGCCCTAAGATTCTCCATGGCAGCAGCACCATCTGCATCAAGCGCACACATTGTAAGATATTGGCATAAAGCTCCTCTTACCAGGTGCCGCCGGAGGAATTACATACCTTGTGCCTCGTCAAGCCGCTTGTTGACAAGCACGATGTCGGCATCTGCCACGTCAAGTTGCCGCTTTAGCTTGGCAAATTCATCAGTCCGGCTCGACATCGGACACTTCGCCACCTACGTATGAAGGCGGCATATTAGACCTGGGATTATGATCCTCTGCGCGCCGTCACTTTTGACAATGCACAGAGTCTCAGGGGCTACTATCTACACAGGGCGCATCTTATTTATGCGCAACTGTCCAAAAAGGGTACATTATTTCGCGTACCTCAAAACCTGTCAGTAAACTCCTGACGGCCTCGTATAATCCGCTCTCCGCGGATGAAATCCTCTCAATCACTGTACCCATCAATGCATGGTGCTCCTCTGAGATAGATGCTCGCCCTAGCAGATCCTTCAGCTCCTCCGACCGCGCACCAGACGGCGCCGGACTCGTCCGATGGCCCTTTTCAAAGGCCGGACGCGGAGGGCTTTGGGGGGCCATAGGACTACCTTCCGGCCCTGCCGGATTCAGAGAAACCCTCCACGACGATACCTCAGGGTCGCCCGCCTCGCAAGGCGGTACGGCAGGGGGAGGCGTTCCGCTCTCCATCATCTCCAGAAGAAGATCCCCCGAAGACGAGCTCTGCTGAGAAGGGCTAAGGTCCGAGCTACAAGGTAAATTTTCGATTACTTTTCTCAGATATAAAGCAAGGATTTCTCTCGTTTCTTAAAAAGAAAACTCCTCTCTACTTACGGCTCGGTGGAGAGCTGATCCCCTTGATGGCATAATTCGGCCGAAGTATCCCCCAGCACAGGACCCTCTGGTGAAGATTTCTTCCCCCGCTTTGAGGCCATGGTCTCCGGGTCTTCAGAGGTGGTCCTCTTCTTCCCCCGAGGAGAGGAATTTTTGATTCCTCCCTTCCGGACAACCTCCTTCGAGGAGGCTGTAGCTTCCTTGTCCCCTCCCTCGCTTTCCTTTGAAGGCACAACCTCCAACATCCTAACTAGCACAGGACCCGGCGTGGTCTCGGGGAGGGGGGCCGGACACCTGATTAGCTTTGCTTCGCTATCCACTCCTGTTTAAAGGACAAATCTTTTAGGGGCAATCTTATGATAAATATACGGATAGCGAGTCCGGGCACAAGGCTACTTACTTGAGTATCCGGACGATTGCAGCTCAGACCTGCGTCCTCCATAGAATCCGGACACACTACTTGTGGTCCGAAGAACAATTTGTACATCTCCATGGGCGTCATGCCAAGAAAATGTTGGAGAACTTTTGGTCCCTCCGGGTTGAACTCCCACAGGCGGAGGGGGCGACGTTTGCAGGGCAGAACTCGGCGAATTAACATAACCTACGTCACCACGACCAGATTGATGTCTCTTTCTAGGATATCTCGGATGCGGCCCTGCAACAGGGGCACGTCCTTTGCCGACCCCCAGTCCAGCCCCTTATTGACCCCGAGCGGAAAGCAGGCAGCGCCACCCACTTGGTGCCATAAGCTGGACTCCTCTTGAAAAGAGCCCTCGGGCCATGGAGCACCAACATTCTTGCTTATAAAAGCACCTCCGCACTCCGCGTGCCGTCCCTCGATCATCTTCGGCTCTACTTTGAAGGTCTTGAGCCATAGTCCGAAGTGAGGAGTAATACGGAGGAAGGCTTCACACATGACGATGAATGAGGAAATATGGAGGATGGACTCCGGAGCTAAGTCATGAAATTCCAGCCCATAATAAAACAGGAGCCCCCTCATGAAGGGATCCGTCGGGAAGCCTAGCCCCCGAAGGAAGTGAGACATGAACACCACTGAAAGCACAAGTGCTCCCTAGGTGGTTTTGATAATTGATGACAACATATCTCTTGTTGGACTAACACTTCTATCTAGCATGTTTCAGATAAGTTCAACAATGGAGTGGCATGGACTAAAGGTTGTGGGAACTCCTTCAAAATGCTAAGGACAAGGGATTGGCTAAAGCTTCAAGCTCAAGACTCTTCACTTTTACATTTTAGTGATCCAAGATCACATTGAGTCCATAGGAAAAGCCAATACTATCAAGGAGGGATGAGGTGTTGCTTAATGAGCCTCTTGCTTCATGTGCTTAATGATATGCTCCAAAATCCTCAACTACTTTCCCACTTCCACATATGACCTAAACTCTAAGCCAAACTCGGTCCTTGCGATTCTTCCTATCCGGCGCCACCGAGTTTCACTTGTCATTAGCCACTGCCAAACCCTAGCAATTCGGTTCTACCGATAAGGATATCGGTCCCACCGAGATGGGGTTGCAAACTCTCTGTTTCCCTTTCGTAACTTTTCGGTCCCACCGAAAGAGCGAATCGGTCCCACCGGGATTGCAATGTAAACTCAGTGTTTCCCCTTTGTAACTTTTCGGTCTCACCGAGTTCCACTCGGTCTCACCAAAAGAGCAAATCAGTCCCACCGAGTTTGCCTGACCAACTCTCTGGTTAGCTAATTACCAAATTTGGTCTCACCGAGTTTGTGTAATCGGTCTCACCGAGATTACGTTATGCCCAAACCCTAACCGAATCGGTCCTACCGAGTTGCAAGTCAGTCCCACCGAAATTCCTAACGGTCACTAGGTTTACTATTTCGGTCAGACCGAGTTTTCTGATTCGGTCCCACCGATATTGGTAAATTGTGTGTAACGGTTGGATTTTGTGTGGAGGTTATATATACCCCTCCACCTCTTTCTCATTCGGTGAGAGAGCTATCAGAACACACACACCATTCCAACTCATATGTTCTGAGAGAGAACCACCTACTCATGTGTTGAGACCAAGACATTCCATTCCTACCATATGAATCTTGATCTCTAGCCTTCCCAAGTTGCTTTCCACTCAAATCTTCTTTCCACCAAATCCAAATCCTATGAGAGAGAGTTGAGTGTTGGGGAGACTATCATTTGAAGCACAAGAGCAAGGAGTTCATTACCTACACACCATTTGTTACTTCTTGGAGAGTGGTGTCTCCTAGATTGGCTAGGTGTCACTTGGGAGCCTCCGACAAGATTGTGGAGTTGAACCAAGGAGTTTGTAAGGGCAAGGAGATCGCCTACTTTGTGAAGATCTACCGCTAGTGAGGCAAGTCTTTCGTGGGCGATGGCCATGGTAGGATAGACAAGGTTGCTTCTTCGTGGACCCTTTGTGGGTGGTTGCTTCTTCGTGGACCCTTCGTGGGTGGAGCCCTTCGTGGACTCGCGCAATCGTTGCCCTTGGGTGGAGCCCTGTGTGGACTCACGCAACCGTTACCCTTCGTGGGTTGAAGTCTCCATCAACGTGGATGTAGGATAGCACCACCTATCCGAACCACGGGAAAAACATTCGTGTCTCCAATTGCGTTTGATCTTTCCAAACCCTTCCCTTTACATTCTTGCAAGTTGCATGCTTTACATTCCGCTGCTCATATACTCTTTGCATGCTTGCTTGATATGTATTGTGTGTGTTGAAATTGTGCCTAAACTCCACTTAAACCGAAAAAGATTAAAAATTGCAACTTTAGCACTAAGTGTCTAATCACCCCCCCTCTAGACACATCTACTTCTAGATCCTACAAGTGGTATCAGAGCATTGGTCTCCATTGCCTTGGTTTAATCACCATTGGAGGAAGATGGATGTGTCTACTCTAGGGAGTCTTAGACATAGAGTGCCTATTCTTGATGGAAAGTATTTTCATGAGTGGAAAAATGAGATGCTTGTAATCTTCAATCAATATCATTTGAACAAGTATATTACCAGCCCTTGTGCACCCCATATTGATCCCTTGCATCCTACCCTAGATGAAGATATTGACATGATTCGCAATCTTAGAACTATTGAGCTCATCATTAGAGGTTTGCCCAAAGATTTGATTGCTAGTTTGCCTACTCAAAATTGCGCCTATACTATATGGAAATTTCTTGAGGAACGGTTTCCCAATCACTCCTTGAAAACTTCGGATGAAATTCTCCATAAATCTATTGCCTTGAGTAAGATGAACTCTAGTGATCCTAGTTTTGGTAAATGTCATCTTGAACTTGTCAATCTTAAGCATGCTAAAGGAGATGTTGGAATCATTAATGATATCATACTCAAAGCTATAAGAATTCATAAAAGTAACCACTTTGATCATTTATCTAATGAATTACCCTCTCTAGGAAATGATGAGTCACAAGATCATGATGAACATGAATATTATGATGATGATGATGATAGTGACTCCGATCTTGATAATGCAATGAGACATTTTGGTCTTATGGCAAATCTTCGGGGATATGAGTCAGGAGGAAAGGAATGGGTTCTTGATAGTGGATGCACTGATCATATGAACGGAGATGAAGAGATGTTTCGTGAGCTTGCTGAAAACAACGGCCCTCGAAAATATGTCACCTTTGGTGATAATTCAAAGGGTAAAGTGGTTGGCCTTGGTAAGGTGGCCATCTCACATGATAGTTCCATTCAAAATGTCATGCTCGTTGAATCTCTTGGCTACAACTTACTTTCAGTATCTAGACTTGCTGATTTCGGTTTGAATGTCCTATTTACTGAGGTAGATTGCCAAGTATTTCATCGAGACAATCATAAAATGGTCTTTACGGGTATGCATAGAGGTGATCTTTACATTGTCGATTTCTCTAAAAAGGCACAACCTAAAACTTGCTTGCTAAATCCTCAAAAGGCTGGTTGTGGCATAGACGACTAGGTCACATTGGCATGAGAAACCTTGACAATCTTATTAAAGGAAATCATATCCTTGGAGTTAACGATGTCATATTTGATAAGGATAGACTTTGCAGTGCTTGTCAAGCAGGTAAACAGGTTGGAGGAAGACATCCCGTGAAGAACATCATGACCACAAGGAGGCCACTCGAGCTGCTTCACATGGATCTTTTTGGTCCCAATGCCTACAAGAGTCTCAGTGGAAATTCTTTTGGTCTAGTTATAGTTGATGATTTTTCAAGATTTACGTGGGTGTTCTTTCTTAATGACAAGTCGCAGGTCCAGAAGATCTTCAGAAACTTCGCTAGGAAAGCCCAAAATCAGTTTGATGTGAAGATCAAGAAGGTTCGGAGTGACAACGGAACGGAGTTCAAGAACGTAAATGTGGAAACCTTTCTTGACGAAGAAGGGATTTCACACGAGTTCTCAGCTACATACACACCTCAACAAAATGGAGTTGTTGAGAGGAAGAACCGGACGCTCATCGAAATGGCAAGAACGATGCTTGATGAATACAAGACGCCAAAGCACTTTTGGGAAGAAGAGGTTGAGACAGCTTGTCACGCAACAAATCGCTTATATCTTCACACGCTCCTCGGCAAGACGGCATACGAGCTCCTCACCGGTAACAAGCCTCAAGTTGGATACTTTCGAGTATTCGGCTCAAAGTGCTACATTCTTGATAAGCATCGTCGTTCAAAGTTTGCTCCTAAATCTCATGAAGGTTTTCTACTTGGTTATGGATCAAACTCTCACACTTACCGTGTCTACAACAATTTCACCCGAAAGGTTGAAGAGACGGTAGATGTGAAGTTTGATGAATCTAATGGCTCGCAAGTAGAGCAATTGCCAATTGATGTAGGAGACAAAGACCCTTCAGAAGCAATTCAAGACTTTTCCATTGGCAAAATTCGTCCAACAGAGGTGAAGGAGAGTACTTCATCCGTCCAAGTGGAAGCTTCTACTTCACGACAAGGTGAACCAAGAATCAACACGGAAGCATCCACAAGTGGGACACACCAAGATGAAGAAAACGAGGAAGTACATCAAGATGAACATCAACAACCTCCTTCTCCACCACGACAAGAGAGCGACGACGTCAACAATGAAGAAGGCCAAGAAGAAGAACAAGATGAAGAAGATGTTCAACAAAGACCCAATCAAAAGCTCTCACGAGTTCGAGCAAGAATTGCCAAAGATCATCCCGTCGAGCAAATCCTCAATGATATACAAACCGGGAGAATCACTCACTCAAAAACTTGTTTAGCTAACTTTTGTAAAAACTATTCATTCATCTCTAGCATTGAACCAATGAAGGTTGAAGAAGCATTGGAAGATCCAGATTGGATAAACGCCATGCATGAAGAGCTACATAATTTCGAGAGAAACCAAGTTTGGACATTGGTTGAGAAGCCCGAGAACAACCACAACATCATTGGTACCAAATGGGTGTTTCGCAACAAGCAAGATGAAGATGGACAAGTGGTCCGCAACAAAGCACGTCTCGTCGCCCAAGGATACACACAAGTCGAAGGTATGGACTATGGTGAGACATATGCTCCCGTTGCTAGACTTGAGTCCATTCGCATCTTACTTGCATATGCTAATCACCATAATATCACCTTGTACCAAATGGACATTAAAAGTGATTTTCTAAATGGAGAAATAGAAGAGGAAGTTTATGTCAAACAACCTCCCGGCTTTGTCAATCCTAAGAAACCAAATCATGTTTACAAACTTCACAAAGCTCTTTATGGTCTTAAACAAGCTCCTAGAGCATGGTATAAATGCTTGACCAAGTTCCTTACTACTAGTGGTTTTGAAATTGGTAAAATTGATTCTACCCTTTTTACTAAAAGGGTTAATGGAGAACTATTTGTATGCCAAATTTATGTTGATGACATCATATTTGGTTCAACTAACCCTCTCTTTAGTGAAAAGTTTGGAAAGCTAATGTCAGAGAAGTTTTAGATGTCTATGATGAGTGAACTCAAATTCTTTCTCGGGTTGCAAATCAAGCAAACTAAGGAAGGTACATTTGTCTCTCAAACAAAGTACACCAATGACTTATTCAAGAAGTTCAATATGCAAGAATGCAAAGGTATGTCTACACCCATGCCTACTAGTGGACATAATGATTTGACCAAAGATGGTGAACCTGTTGATCAAAAGGTTTATCGCTCTATGATTGGTTCATTGTTATACCTATGTGCTTCACGTCCCGATATTATGCTAAGTGTGTGCATGTGTGCACGATATCAAGCTGCTCCTAAAGATTGTCATCTTAAGGCTGTGAAAAGGATAGTGAGATATTTAATCCATACACCAAATTTTGGCATTTGGTATCCTAAGAGGTCTTCTTTTGATCTTGTTGGCTATTCCGACTCAGATTATGCCGGAGACAAGGTTGATAGAAAGTCCACTTCGGGTACTTGTCAATTTCTTGGTAGATCTCTTATGTCTTGGTCTTCCAAGAAACAAAACTCGGTATCCTTATCCACCGCCGAAGCGGAATACATTGCCGCTGGTTCATGTTGTGCTCAATTACTTTGGATGACCCAAACTCTTAAAGATTATGGGATTTATGTGAAACATGTTCCACTGCTTTGTGACAATGAAAGTGCTATCAAAATTGGTCATAATCCTGTACAACATTCTCGAACTAAGCATATTGAAGTTTGTCATCATTTCATTCGAGATCATGTTGCTAAGGGTGACATCAATCTTAAGCATGTTCGCACCGATAAGCAATTAGCGGATATATTCACTAAACCGCTTGATGAGAAAGTGTTTTACAGGTTGAGAGGAGAATTGAACATCATTGATGCTTCGAACTTGGAGTAGAAACTCCATTGGCTACATGCAAGACATGAGCTTATAACTAATCCATGATGTATCTCTTATGATAACTATCTTATGTCTTGGATATATTTGCACCTTGCATGCTGTCTAACCCATGTAGGTGCTTGGTTGAATTTAATTCCATGAGATTGCGACTCACTCACATCTTGAGCAATCTCTACAAGACCAAGACTCTACACAATAGTGGTTGAAGACAAGGAAGCACAAAACCATTCAAACATATCCTTCAAAAAATTCTATGTTAAGCTTCATGATTGTCATTTTTGGATACACAAGTGCTCTTCCTTGCAAGAACTAACCCATGTAGGTAGATGAACTCAAACTCCAAGTGGTGCTCCCAACTCTTGATGAACTACATCAACCCTGAGCACCCACACAAGTTCAACTACATGAGCAAGAACCACATCACCACCCAAGGTATGTCATTCCATCTTAGAGAAGCTTTACTCCAAGACATGAGTCAAAGCAACTCAACAAGATGTGAATACATCAAGATGCTTAAACGAAAAATGGTAACCCCATTTTGAGCTTAAACGATGAGTATGACCTATGATCAAGTGTCCTCACTTGACTCCTAAGTCAATATACTCTAACATAGGTGACTATGTCACCGCCCAATTCTAGATGAAGTTATCTTGTGTTCTTTTCTGAGTTATTGCATTTGTTCCTTGCATATTTGTTTCCTTCTCTCTCAAACAAAAAAAACTTCATCTAGAAACTTTCACTTTTTCCTGTTTGTTTTTGTTCTGCATATTTCTGCATCAAATTTCTTGCAAATCCTTCAGCTAATTCATTGCAAATCTTTGTGAGATCTTACTTGACTAGTGAGCTGAGGTTACAAGTGTTTTTCTCTGTGTAAACTCGGTTTCACTGACTTGCAAATTTCAGTCCAACCGAATCTTTTCGGTACCACCGAAATGTGTCACTCGGTGCCACCGACTTTGTAATCAGAAAACCATTTTTCCACTTGTTCTACATTTCTTCTATTCCAGCTCCACTCAATGAATCTTGTCCTCCACAAGCATCACAATTTTATCCTCTGCTTTGTGCTGAATCTCAAGGACCAAACCTATTCGACGGATTCCAGGAAAAACCTTCTTGGAAATTGATGTCAAAGGGGGAGAGAGAGATCACATCAAAGCTTGTAGGAAAGAGAGATCACACCAAGAGAGAAAAAGTATTAAGGGGGAGAGAAAGTCTCAAGGATCCCAGATGTTGTTAAGGGGGAGAGAGAGATCTCCAGGGAGAGAAAAATACTCAAGGATCCCAGATGCTTGATGTTCAAGAGGAGAGATGCCACACGTCTTTTTGGGGGAAAGACATGTTCATATGAACTCATTTAAATTAAGTTCTATTCAGCCCTGATTTTCTGTTTCCTATCTTCTCCCAATATCCCATGTAAGATTCAGGGGGAGCAAGACACCTAAAGGAAAATAAATTAGCCAAATTCATTGCATATCTTTATTCTTGGGGACATATTGAATCCAATGTGGTACCTTGTACTCACTCTCTACATGTCATCCCAGTCTTGGCATTCTTGTGGTTTCTTTTGTTTGCTCTGGCTAGTGGACGTACCTGTGTTATCTAACCTTGTTTGTGCAGGTTCGTTCCATCCTAAGCCAACTCGAGACCACAAGGTAAGTATATGCATCAAAATCATGAGTATGAGGAGTTCTTGCTTATGTACACACTGTTTGCAAGAAGGACTCATGAGCATGAAGGTATTTTCCTTAATAATCTTTTGCTCTGATGCATATGGCCAAGATACATGTAACACGTTGCCTACTCTGTCATGATTATGCTCTCACATGCCTCTATATTTCATATTTACATGAGTGCATACATGTAGGGGGGGCCTATGCTTGCTACATGTTGTTCCAAAGCTTTACTTGCTGTTCTTCATATCTTTATCTAAAGCTTTGATGTATGTTGCCATCAATTACCAAAAAGGGGGAGATTGAAAGCACAAGTGCTCCCTAGGTGGTTTTGATAATTGATGACAACATATCTCTTGTTGGACTAACACTTCTATCTAGCATGTTTCAGATAAGTTCAACAATGGAGTGGCATGGACTAAAGGTTGTGGGAACTCCTTCAAAATGCTAAGGACAAGGGATTGGCTAAAGCTTCAAGCTCAAGACTCTTCACTTTTACATTTTAGTGATCCAAGATCACATTGAGTCCATAGGAAAAGCCAATACTATCAAGGAGGGATGAGGTGTTGCTTAATGAGCCTCTTGCTTCATGTGCTTAATGATATGCTCCAAAATCCTCAACTACTTTCCCACTTCCACATATGACCTAAACTCTAAGCCAAACTCGGTCCTACCGATTCTTCCTATCCGGCGCCACCGAGTTTCACTTGTCATTAGCCACTGCCAAACCATAGCAATTCGGTTCTACCGATAAGGATCTCGGTCCCACCGAGATGGGGTTGCAAACTCTTTGTTTCCCTTTCGTAACTTTTTGGTCCCACCGAAAGAGCGAATCGGTCCCACCGAGATTGCAATGTAAACTCAGTGTTTCCCCTTTGTAACTTTTCGGTCTCACCGAGTTCCACTCGGTCTCACCGAAAGAGCAAATCGGTCCCACCGAGTTTGCCTAACCAACTCTCTGGTTGGCTAATTACCAAATTCGGTCTCACCGAGTTTGTGTAATCGGTCTCACCGAGATTACGTTATGCCCAAACCCTAACCGAACCGGTCCTACCGAGTTGCATGTCAGTCCCACCGAAATTCCTAACGGTCACTAGGTTTACTATTTCGGTCAGACCGAGTTTTCTGATTCGGTCCCACCGAGATTGGTAAATTGTGTGTAACGGTTGGATTTTGTGTGGAGGTTATATATACCCCTCCACCTCTTTCTCATTCGGTGAGAGAGCTATCAGAACACACACACCATTCCAACTCATATGTTCTGAGAGAGAACCACCTACTCATGTGTTGAGACCAAGACATTCCATTCCTACCATATGAATCTTGATCTCTAGCCTTCCCAAGTTGCTTTCCACTCAAATCTTCTTTCCACCAAATCCAAATCCTATGAGAGAGAGTTGAGTGTTGGGGAGACTATCATTTGAAGCACAAGAGCAAGGAGTTCATTACCTACACACCATTTGTTACTTCTTGGAGAGTGGTGTCTCCTAGATTGGCTAGGTGTCACTTGGGAGCCTCCGACAAGATTGTGGAGTTGAACCAAGGAGTTTGTAAGGGCAAGGAGATCGCCTACTTCGTGAAGATCTACCGCTAGTGAGGCAAGTCCTTCATGGGCGATGGCCATGGTGGGATAGACAAGGTTGCTTCTTCATGGACCCTTTGTGGGTGGTTGCTTCTTCGTGGACCCTTCATGGGTGGAGCCCTTCGTGGACTCGCGCAACCATTGCCCTTGGGTGGAGCCCTATGTGGACTCGCGCAACCGTTACCCTTCGTGGGTTGAAGTCTCCATCAACGTGGATGTAGGATAGCACCACCTATCCGAACCACAGGAAAAACATCTGTGTCTCCAATTGTGTTTGATCTTTCCAAACCCTTCCCTTTACATTCTTGCAAGTTGCATGCTTTACATTCCGCTGCTCATATACTCTTTGCATGCTTGCTTGATATGTATTGTGTGTGTTGAAATTGTGCCTAAACTCCACTTAAACCGAAAAAGATTAAAAATTGCAACTTTAGCACTAAGTGTCTAATCACCCCCCCCCCTCTAGACACATCTACTTCTAGATCCTACAACCACACTCTCACCAGGCTTGGGAGTGGGAATGACCTGCCCTTGAGCAGGCAGCCTATGCGAGATTTCGCCGGTCAAGAACCTGGCCTCTCTCAACTTCAGCACGTCCTCCTCCGTGATGGAGGAGGGCATCCATCAGCCTCGAAGATTGGAACCGGACATTGTCGAAGGTCCGAAGCGCCTGAAATCTGGAGCCTTGGGTGTTGGAACTCAAGGCGAAGGGCGAACTCGTTTGAGATTGAAAAAAAGGAGCAAGGCCTTGGTCTCTTTATAAGAGGTTGAACACCAAGGGCCCTCCCCGTGACCGTTTGGGACTCGCCTTTGATCGAGAAAACTTACCAACGGGTACGGTTGGGTTACCCACGCCCGTATTGATGAGAATCCCGGAATAAGGGGACACGATCTCTGCTTTGACAAGATGTGCCAAGGAAACCGCCTCGCTAAACGCGCTGAGGTGGAACAGTAAAACGATTCAAATAAAGACTTGGTCGTGGTGTGATGTCACGCTACGGAATACGTCAGCAGATTAGATTTGTATAAATATTATTCTCTCTATGGCAATATGTGGAAACTTATTTTGCAGAGCCGGACACTACCTTTGTGTTCAAAATCTTCTATGAAGTACTTGGAGGAGGAACCCGCCTTGCAATGTCGAAGACAATCTGCGCGCCGGACTCGTCGTCATTGAAGCCTGGTTCAGGGGCTACTGAGGGAGTCCTGGATTAGGGGGTGTCCAGATAGCCGGACTATACCTTCGGCCGGACTCCTGGACTATGAAGATACAAGATTGAAGACTTCGTCCCATGTCCAGAAGGGACTTTTGTTGGCATGGAAGGCAAGCTTGGTGATACGGATATGTAGATCTCCTACCATTGTAACCGACTCTGTGTAACCCTAGCCCTTTCTGGTGTCTATATAAACCGGAGGGTTTTAGTCCGTAGGACGAACAACAATCATACCATAGGCTAGCTTCTAGGGTTTAGCCTCTCTGATCTCGTGGTAGATCTACTCTTGTACTACCCATATCATCAATATTAATCAAGCAGGACGTAGGGTTTTAACTTCATCAAGAGGGCCCGAACCTGGGTAAAACATTGTGTCCCCTGCCTCCTGTTACCATCCGCCTAGACGCACAGTTCGGGACCCCCTACCCGAGATCCGCCGGTTTTGACACCGACACACATCAAGAGACGCTTCAATTCCATCCGCGATCAAGTCAAGGTGGGAGACATAGAGATTTGCAAGATACATATAGATCTGAAAGTTGCAGACCCGTTGACTAAGCCTCTCTCACGAGCAAAACATGATCAGCACCAAGGCTCCATGGGTGTTAGAATCATTACTGTGTAATCTAGATTATTGACTCTAGTGCAAGTGGGAGACTGAAGGAAATATGCCCTAGAGGCAATAATAAGGTTATTATTTATTTCCTCATATCATGATAAATGTTTATTATTCATGCTAGAATTGTATTAATCGGAAACTTAGTACATGTGTGAATACATAGACAAACAGAGTGTCACTAATATGCCTCTACTTGACTAGATCATTAATCAAAGATGGTTAAGTTTCCTAACCATAGACATGAGTTGTCATCTGATTAACAGGATCACATCATTAGGAGAATGATGTGATTGACTTGACCCATTCCGTTAGCTTAGCACTTGATCGTTTAGTTTACTGCTATTGCTTTCGTCATGACTCATACATGTTCCTATGACTATGAGGTTATGCAACTCCCGATTACCGGAGGAACACTTTGTGTGCTACCAAACGTCACAACATAAATGGGTGATTATAAAGGTGCTGTCGGTGTCAAAACCGGCGGATCTCGGGTAGGGGGTCCCGAACTGTGCGTTTAGGCCGGATGGTAATAGGAGGCAAGGGACACGAAGTTTTACCCAGGTTCAGGCCCTCTCGATGGAGGTAAAACCCTACGTCCTACTTGATTAATATTGATAATATGGGTAGTACAAGAGTAGATCTACCACGAGATCGGAGAGGCTAAACCCTAGAAGCTAGCCTATGGTATGATTTTTGTTGTGTATGTTGTCCTACGGACTAAAACCCTCAGGTTTATATAGACACCGGAGAGGGTTAGGGTTACACAAAGTCGGTTACAATGGTAGGAGATCTGAATATACGTATCGCCAAGCTTGCCTTCCACGCCAAGGAAAGTCCCTTCCGGACATGGGACGAAGTCTTCAATCTTCTATCTTCATAGTCCAGGAGTCCGGCTAAAGGTATAGTCCGGCCATCCGGACACCCCCTAATCCAGGACTCCCTCAGTAGCCCCTGAACCAGGCTTCAATGACGACGAGTCCGGCACGCAGATTGTCTTCGGCATTGCAAGGCGGGTTCCTCCTCCAAGTACTTCATAGAAGATTTTGAACACAAAGATAGTGTCCGGCTCTGCAAAATAAGTTTCCACAGATTGCCATAGAGAGAATAATATTTACACCAATCTAGTCTGCTGACGTATTCCGTAGCGTGACACACCACAGCCAAGCCTTTATCCGAGTTGTTTCATTATCCCACCTCAGCACGTCATGCGAGGCGGTTTCCTTGGCACGTCTTGTTAAAGCAGAGATCGTGTCCCCTTATTCCGAGATTCTCATCAATACGGGCGTGGGTAACCCAACCGCGCCATTGATTACGGTGCTTGGAGATAAGCGAGTTTTACCAGGCTGGTGGGACACATAGTTGCATCTACCCATATAAGGGGATAAGGATCCACCTTTTCACCTACGCCTTCTTCCTCCCTTGCTTATCCATTCTCGCGCACTCGAGCTCCAACGCCCAAGTCCGCACTCGCCACCTCAACCTTCTCCAGCCATGTCCGGAGCGGGAGGCAAGTGGATGGTCTCCTCCGTCATGGAGGGACACATCAAAAAACTGAGGAAGGTCGGATACTTGTCTAACGACATTGCGTCCCGGCTTCCCGAAAAGGGGCAGCTCATCCCCACCCCTAGGCCCCATGAGAGGGTGGTGTTCCTCCCCCATTCCCTCCGCGGACTGGGCTTCCCTCTTCACCCATTTGTCTGGGGGCTCATGTTCTACTATGGCCTGGATTTCCATGATCTGGCCCCGAATTTTGTCCTCAACATCTCGGCGTTTATCGTCGTGTGCAAGGCTTTCCTCCGCATCCGCCCCCATTTCGGCCTATGGCTCAAGACTTTCAATGTCAAGCCGAAGGTGGTGCGCGGCAACCAGGCGGAATGCGGAGGCGCCATGGTGGGCAAGATGGCCAACGTCTTATGGCTCGAGGGCTCCTTTGTGGAGACCCTAAAGGGGTGGCAATCGGGGTGGTTTTACATCACCGAGCCGCGCGACCCCGAATGGATCGCGCCCCCCGAGTTTCGATCCGGACCCCCTACGCAGCTCACCTCCTGGAAGGAGACGGGCCTGTCGTGGGGTAAAAAAGGAGAGCTGACCGGACTCCAAACATGCATCCAAACCCTGGTGGACAAGAAGCTCAAACTTGTCAACGTAGTCTAGGTTATGCTCATCCGCCTGATCCTCCCGTGTCAACAACGGGCTTTCAACCTGTGGGAGTTTGACCTGGTGCAACACCAAACCCTGAGCAGGCTCTTCGACACGATGTACGAAGATGCCTGGAAGGTGCTTTTCAAGGGCGCCGAGGCCCCCGCATCCTCTATCGAGGATCGCAGATTCAGTACGCAGCGTCACGCTCATGCGGTAAGCTATTTTTTCCTTTTACAGGGTATTAGTTTTTCATAGTTTGACTCTATGCGGGATCTAAGCTCCCTTACCATTGGCAGGATTGGCAGGTGACGTCCGGACAGATCAACTGTCCGGCTCCTTTGCCCGAAGGCCCAGCAGACGCTCGTTTGGCAAAGCTGCTGGTTCCGGCACCCTATGTGGTGCTGGAGAAGAAGGCCACGGAGAAGGCCACGGGGACTCAAAAGAGTGCCCGGCGCCAGGAGGTGTCGGATCCATCATCTGATGGTTCCGAGGCGCATTCCTCCCGTGAAGACGAGGAGGAGGAAGAAGAGACCCCTCCCCCTCCAGCAGGGGAAGGGAAGAAAAGGAAGGCCGCCCCAACTGGGGAGGCCGAAGGGTCCAAGAAGGGGAAAACCCTTCCTCTGGACTACTCCACCGACGCCGACGACGGCGGAGAGGAGTGGCTGCTCAGGGCCAAGCCCCTGGCCAAATCGTAAGTATCCGGATACCAGAGTAATTCTTAGTATTCGTGTATTGCACAACTTCCCCTTATGTCGAATATGTTTGTGCATCCTACCCAAAGACCGGCTCGACGCGTCGTCGAGCAGCTCACTAGACTCGTTGGATGTGAACTCGCTTCCGACGGCTTCCTCCCCCCTCCCTACGGACGACACCGAAGTGTTGTCCCAACAGGTTCCAAGCCGGGAGGAGGTGGTCCTGGAGGCGCCGCAGGGCGACCTCCCGGACTCCAGGAGTAAAGGGGATGAAACCCCCTAGGGCTCCAAGTCCGGCTCTAGGCCGGACACCGCTCCGGAACCTTCAAAGGTTCCAGAGTCCAGCGGGGGACCTCCTTCCAAGAGGAGCAAGCCCACCGTGCCAGTGACCCCCGTCCAACCGGAGGCGCCGGACAATCTGTTGCAGACGCTTCAAGGCGCCTCCATCGACGAGGAGCACCACACGATTATGAGTGCGGTGGTCCAGAAGGTTCAGTCCACCAAGAGCGGACTGACTGAAGCTTGTACTAGCTTTTTAAAAGGCTTTGAGGTAAGTAAAGAATGTGTAAATAATATTACTGCATAGACAGTAGCCCCTGATGCTCTATTGGGTGTTCGGGAAGAAAAGCCGAATAGAGGATCAAATAAAATTCGCAGGAGTCTAACAAAAAGGAGTCAATATGCGTATGCAGGCTTCTCTGCTTGCGTCCGCCGGACTGACTGCGGAAGTGGACACGCTACAGCAGAACCTCGAGCGGTCCAAGCAAGAGCTCGGGCGTGCCAAGAAGCAGCTTGAGGACAATGAAGGTAAGAAATACCTTATTTAAACATATATAAAAAGGTGCAATTGCAAAAAATGACAGGATTATATTGGCTATTGTAGGGGCCACGTCTGAGGTGGTGACCCTTAAGCAAGTGCTGGTCGATGCCGAGAAGAGGGTGGCCACAGAGCACACCGAGCGGGAGAAGTATGAGGCCGAGGTTGGCAAGGTACAGCAAGAGCTCCAGGCTCTCATGGAAAAACATGAGAGTTTGGAGCTTGACTCAAAGACGCGAGCGTCGAGCTCGCGGTGGCTATTGAAAATGCCAAGTCTGCCAAGGCCAAATCCCAGAAGACCCTCCAGGAGTTGGATGAGGTGAATAAGATAGCGGGAGGTAAGGCATTCTTTATGCAAAGCAAACACATAAACGTGAGTTACTTGTTACTTACCCGAATCCGAAGATCTCCAGGAGCGTTCACAGATCTTCCCCGGAGTGTGTTCGATGCCGCCGCATTCTATCGAGCCGAGGAGGGCAGCTCGACAGAGAAGGTGTTCTGGTCTCAGTATGCTAAGGCCGGACACCCCGTGCCCCTGAGCGACCAGCTGAAGCAACTGGTCGAGCTCCACAAAACGGCCGAACAGGCCATGAAGGGCCTCATAGTTCGGCTGTGGCCTGGAGGGGCTCTGCCTGGGAACAGGCCATGAAGGGCCTCATAGTTCGCTTTGAATGCTACATACTAAACCCACAAGAAGTCCGGAGTTCAAATAATTTTAAAAAACATTGAAGTGCCCATGTAACTGATGAGTTCTCGTCCGAAACCCTGATACTCCGAAAGAGATTGTCCAGTTTGTGCACGACGTGCGTCCAGTTTTTGCCGTGACCCTCTCTACTCTTTCGCACATGCTATGCGGGTGAAATGATGATACCATGCCAAGTTTCAACATTTTCACAGTTTATTTTGTAGTGATTTTCAATTTCACAGTTATTTAGCTCTCTAAACAATTAGGTAAATGATTGAAAAACAACAAATGATGTCAGAACATGTTGGAAATTGATGACATCGCTTTGAATGCTGCATACTGAACACACAAGAAGTCCGGAGTCCAAATAAGTTATTAAAAATAAAAAAGAGGTGCAATGCTGGTTAATTTGCTTAAAGCCTTTCGGAATAGTGTAGACTGCACTGCACATAGCTCAGTGCAATCTATGCTATTCCGAAAGGCTTGAAGCTAATCAACGTGCAGGTGAGCATTGCGCCTCTTCGTCATTGTCTCTGCACTCACGGCTTATAAACCGCTTATACTGCCTCTCCCTTGGCGAGGTGGGACTAAAAATCAGCTTAATAAGAAACTCTAGTACCGGTTCATGCCATGAACCGGTACTAAAGGTCTTCGTGGGGGCCCCAGCCTGACCACAGCCGCACTAGCCTCATTAGTACCGGTTCGTGGCATGAACCGGTACTAAAGGTTGCCCACGAACCAGTACTAATGATGTCCGCCCACCTAGCCGTTGGAACCGGCACTAATGGTCACATTAGTGTCGGCTCAAATTCAAACCGGCACTAATGTGCTTCACATTTGACCCTTTTTCTACTAGTGTATAAAGGCTCTTCGGGTAGCCAAAATAGACTAGACAAAGCTGGTAGGCCAAACACGAGATCAAGAAGGGGACGTTCTGGGTGTCCGTGGCAGGAGTCCCCAAACAGGCTGTGGCGCAACGATTGAGATGTGTCTGATGGCCTTGATAGGCTTGTCCTTAATTTGTACTATTTCATTTTAGTACATGGTAAGGAGCTCTTGTAGTCATATGCCCCTAAAGATGTAGCCATAATGATGAAACTCATTAACAAATATCATCTCTCCCATATACTTTTCCGCAATGAACATTCACATACTTTTGTAACAAGACTCCTAAGATTGTCCACGTCCCAAGATTGTCACCGTTGAAGCAGGGCCTAAGTTGGAGAACAAAATCTATAGATGTTGCCGGCACCGCTTCGTCGGCAACAACTACACCAAATCCGCCGCCCCAAAGGAGTGTCGGAAAACACCCCCACATGCCCCTCAAGCTCACCGCTCCGGGTGTTGCCGTGATGAAGCTAGGAATGTGATATTTAATTCCAAACAGGCCTAACCCTGAACTACTCAGTTAACGGAGGTGAGAGGAACCCCGGAATCGCGGGTGGCCGCAAGAGGTGAGCCAGATATTTCCTACGTACCAAACATTAATTTTGCTGCTCGGGTGTTTTTTGTCACAAGCAACATTAATTTGTAGCCTCTAAATTAAAACGGATTTGCCGAACATCATGTGCCTAATTTTGTGTGTGGTGTCAGCCATTTTTTGCAAATTGCATCGCAAGGCTGAAGACGGGGACAACATGGAGCACCGGCCACGGTAACGCCAAGCTCTACGAGCGTAAGCTGGTAATAGCCGGCGGGAGTGAGTTTGAAACTTAAGGTGGGGAGGGGGTGTGTAGGAGGGTCGTTGAAATTTTTCATCGGGGCTTGGCTTAGAGGGATGGTCAGGGCGGCGACCAGCACGACAGTGGGGGAAGGTCCAGTGGAGGGCGGGCGGCAATAGCCGCCGGCCATGGGGGACAGAGGCAGGTGGTTAGGGCTGGGTAGGCCATGTGAGAAGAGGCGGGGGACCGCCGCGGGGAGGAGGAAGAAGAAGATGAACATGAGGCGACGCTGCTAACCACTGGATGTTGATCGATGGTCGATAGAAAAAGTGACCGACGTCGAAAGTTTTTTCAGGTAACTGACGTATAGGCAGTCCCGAATTAAAATGATGATACTACTCTATTTTCTATTTCTCAATGTTTTTTCGTGGTTTGGGCAGTTTCTTCGTCCACATATACCTCGAGTCATTGTCGTACTGCACGGAACCGGCTTGTACTCCACCCGAACCCATTGTAGTACCACGTACTACTACGAACCTGAAGCTGTGACCGAAGCCAACACCGTCTGACCTTTACCTTCATTTGTACGTACTAGAATCTGTAAAATTCTGAATCTTATTATGATTTTAGTTGGCTGTCAGATCTCGCTTTCAGGTTGAGTGCTTGTCGTGTGTTTCTCACCCTCCTCCTGCTTTTCCATAGAGAGCGACGTGATCAGACACCATGACAACGTAAATGTGGCCAATAATAAGCCAGATAAATAATGATTAACTAGCTCTTTTCGAGCAATGAATTGAAGTACATAGAAAAATATCATCACAGATAAAACAATATGTTGGTCGTATGTACCCCCAGCTCTCACCAATATGAGAGCTTATTTCTTCTAGAAGCTAAGCTAATTAATCTGCTAGCCTAATCACCCGATTAATTACAACTTACACCACCTAGCTAGATTAATTCAGAGGGAGAAGCAGCCCATGCCGGAGCCGGAGCGCAGCGCCAGGAACGGGAGCACGGCGTCAGGCGACGCCGCAGGCGCGGGAGCATGCGCCTTGTCGGCGGCCGCGACGCCGTTATACCTCCGGCGCGCGGACGGCCGGGGCAGGTTCTCCGGCACGACGTTCTCCAGCGAGTTGGCGTGCCACGGCGGGCACTGCCTCCGGTCGCTCCACCGCGCCGGCGCCTGCGCGCGCACCAGCGCTGCCCCGAGCGCCGCGCCGTCGTCGGCAGGTCCCCGCGCCATGGCCGCGCCGTCGACCGCGCCCATCGCGCTGACGGCCACCACGCACGCCGCCGCCGCGAAGCACGCCCGGCGTAGCGCAGGGAGATGGGCGGCCGGCTGGAGGTGAAGGGGCGGAGACGGAGGCTTGAGCTGGTGGCAGCAGCTGATCATCGGCATGGTCGCTGAGCTTCTTCGATCGAGTTGCTCCGAGATCCCACGAGTCCTTTCGGATTCTTATAGGCTCTGTCTCTCCCGGCGAGCTGTGGGGCGCTGCACTTTCTTGGCAGGGGGGAGAGGAGAGTCTGCACGTTGCAGGGGAGATCAACGGGGGCCGTTGATTTGGACGTGGACGCTGGATGTTAGCCGGCGAGGCGCGCGGGGGAGCGGACTTGTATGTGCACCGGTAACTTGGCGTGTGGAACCACCTCCTCCCCTCCCCGTCCCGGTGGCGTGCCGTGGGAGAAGGAGCAGTTCGGCACGACGTCGGGCCGGGGTGGGGCCCGGCCGCCGGTAGATATTTGGCGGTGGCGTGCGCGGTTTACGACGACCCATCGCCGGACCAGGCAAGTTGGGAACTGTTCCGTCGTGTGGACTGTGGAGTTGCACCACGAAAGTGCCTGGTTAACGGCCACGTGTGAAATGCATCGGTCCCGTGGTGTGATGACGGGTCGAGTCTGATGAGCAGGCGCCGGTCCAACTCCATAGGGAAGAACACAAAGGCGCAGAATCTGGCATTCTGAAAAAAAAGGGTGCAGAATCTGAAGTGCAGAAACGGAGAAAGGAGCAGAATCTGCACTGCAGAAGCACACGGCCGACCTCGTTGGGTTATAGATATTTGTTCAACGTTCTCTTTTCAAAACCATTTATTTATTTATTGATCGCAAATGTTAAAAATCTGATGTCAATGTTCTATTTTTTTCCCCGAAAAAGATTTTTTTTGAGACACTCTCACGAAGCTTTTATTGAACCGTCACAATGTTTACAGGGACGAAATTAAGTTCTCTAGGATGGACTAACTAAACATGGCAGCCAATTCCTAGTTGTAAAGCATGCCTCGCGAGATTGTGAGCCTCGAAATTCAAGCTCCTAAACTCATGGAAAAAATTACAAGTAGTAAAACTACTGGAGTATTCTATGATCTCATGTATTATTGCTCCATAAGCTGCTCCACTCCTCTTCTTGATATCATCAACCACTATCTTGCAATCCGACGCCACATGGATGGAGTATAAGCCCAAATCATCTGCAAGTGCCATCGCTTCTCGGATCGCCAACGCCTCCAATGTAGTAGGATCATTGACGCCCTTAACCACCAGAGCTGAAGCCCCCAGAAATAAGCCTTCTTTGTTCCTGCTTATCGCGACAGCAGAGCCTACCCTTGCCGTTGCTCTGGTTGCAGCATCTACGTTCACCTTGGCACAGTCACCCGCCGGTGGAAGCCATTGAGTAGGCCTCTGAGCTTTTGGACATATGCTTCCTTGTGCCGGTTTCTTCAAAAACTGGAGATCATTTATCTGTGCCTGGATAAACATATGGGTTGACATAGGGCTTTGGAAAATATCCTCATAGATAGCTTTCCTTCGGGCGCTCCATATGGCCCAAAGTGTAATTGCCATTCGTACAAAAAGATCATCTGTCAGCGCCTCTTTCATCTTGAATACCCACTCCTTCGCATTGTCAATATCATACTGGATCATCTGTTTGACCAAGGCCTCATCAGAAAGAGCCCAAGTGCTTCTGGCCATGGAACAATTGAGTAGAGCATGTCTCCAAGAGTCCCTTGCTCCACACAACCTGCACGCCCCCGATGTTGCCATGTTTCTGTGCTGGAGGAGGTCTGCGGTAGGAACCGAACACCGGGCTAGACGCCACAAAAACATTTTCACTTTAGATGGTATCTCCGTTCTCCACAGTCCAGTCCATGCGTTGCCCTCCTGATCAGCTCCTGAGGGTCCATCATTTTCGTCAATCCAATTCTCCCTTGTAAGCTTGGTTTGCAATATCATGTTATAGGCAGACTTGACTGTGAAAAAACCTCGTTTCTCTCCACTCCATGCCCAAAAGTCATCAATATCCCTTGTGCATAGCGGGATAGATAAAATTGCTTCAGCATCAATGGGGACAAAAACCGAACGCACCAGCTGCTCATTCCATGATGCTAATGCAGTGTTGATTAATTCTCACACATACCTCAGAGGGTTGGTGATTAGGGATGTGATGGGTCTCATCAGACCGGGCCTAGGCAGCCAGTTATGAGCCCATATTTCCGTGGTAACTCCATTCCCAATCCTCCGTATGATCCCTTGCCGGAGCATATCTCTCCCATCAATAATCGCCCTCCATATCTGTGATGGTCGGCCTCCAAGTTCGGCTTCCAGTAGTGTTGAATTTGGGAAGTATGCCGCTTTCAAAATACGTGCACTGAGAGAAGAAGGATCACACAAAATCCTCCAAGCCTGTCTAGCTAGTAGCGCTAGATTAAAAATCTCCATATCTCTAAAGCCGAGACCTCCAAGATGTTTTGGCCTTGTCATTATATCCCACGCCACCCAACTCGGTTTCCGTTTTCCGGCCTTGCTACCCCACCAAAACTGCCTGATGATTGAAGTTATATTCTCGCAAAGTCCCCTCGGAAGCCTAAAGCATGCCATAGAGTAAACCGGCAGAGCCTGTGCGACTGCTTTTATAAGTACCTCCTTCCCCGCAGCCGACAGAAGCTTCTCCATCCAACCTTGAACCTTTTCCCACACTCGGTCTCTGAGGTATCTGAATGTGCCCATCTTATTTTGTCCTACATCCGTGGGCATACCCAAATAGCGGTCACTCAGTGACTCGTTTTGCACATTCAAAATATTCTTAGTGTTGTCCCGCAGATGCTGTGGAGACCCTTTACTGAAGAAAATAGGGGATTTATCATGATTAACTCGCTGTCCAGATGCACTGCAATATAACTCCAACATGTTTGAAACTGCTACTGCCCCCTCATTACTAGACTTGAATAACAACAGGCTATCGTCAGCAAAAAGAAGATGATTTACAACCGGAGCTGCTGGTGCCACCTTGATCCCTCCAAGCACTGACAACTGAGAACTGGTTTTAAGTAGGCACGAAAGGCCCTCTGCTGCAATCAAGAAAAGATAGGGGGAGATAGGATCTCCCTGTCGGATGCCCCTGGATGGTTTAAAATTCTCAAGCTTCTCTCCATTAAATAAGACAGAGAAAGGAATGGAGCTGATCATACCCATTATAATGTTTACCCACTGTTGTGAGAAACCCAACTGAATCATTATTGCCCGAAGATAGCTCCATTCCAACCTGTCATATTCTTTCATCATATCCAACTTCAGGGCACAGTGACTATTCGTCTTTGCCTTGCTCCTCTTCATGAAGTGAAGACATTCATACGCACATATGATGTTATCAGTTATCAGCCTGCCTGGGATGAAAGCTGACTGCTCCTCAGATAT
This sequence comes from Triticum aestivum, assembly GCF_018294505.1. Classification (NCBI taxonomy): domain Eukaryota; kingdom Viridiplantae; phylum Streptophyta; class Magnoliopsida; order Poales; family Poaceae; genus Triticum; species Triticum aestivum. Next base: position 577,406,897 of record NC_057794.1, read on the forward strand.
AATGTCTGGCAAGATTACTTTCAGCCTGTTTGCAATAAATTTCGATGCAATCTTGTATATGACATTACATAAGCTGATAGGTCGAAATTGAGTGAGGAGAGTAGGGTTTATCACCTTAGGAATAAGCACTAGGACCGTGTCATTGACACACTCTACACTTTCCTCCCCACGAATTATTCTGAGCACTGCAGTCGTGACTTCCTCTCCACAAATGTCCCAGTGCCTCTGATAGAAGTGAGCTGGGAAGCCATCTGGTCCCGGAGCCTTGGTTGGAACCATCTGGAATAAAGATATCTTCACTTCTTCCTTGGTGTATGGGGCCAGGAGCATGTCATTCATCTGTTGTGTCACTTTCCTGGGTACATGCTGGAGAACCTCATTCATGTTACTGACTCCCTCCGTCGTGTAGAGGCTCATATAAAACTCTGTTACCATCTTTCTCAACTCGGCCGGATCGCTGACTGAGACCCCAAGCAAACTCGCTAGCGCCTTAATCATATTCTTCTTTCTTCTCATGTTCGCCTGCATGTGAAAAAATCTAGTATTTTTGTCCACTGCCGACAACCACTCAAGCCTCGACCGCTGGCGCCACATTAGCTCTTCCAGGTGGTACATCTCATCTAATTTTTCGTTGATCTTGAGTTCAACATGGGACGGGCCTGTCCTCGTCGGATCACCCCTCAACCTTTCCAGCTCCGCTGTGAGATTTTTTATTTCCTTTCGAATGATGTCGAACGTGTCTCTATTCCACTTGCTGAGATCACTTGAAATTGCCTGGAGCTTTATTCTCAAACCCTCCAGACTAACGGTCGTTTGCTCCTGCCCCCAGTATTGCGTGATCGTGTCCTTCCACTTACAATGTGTCTCCCACATGACCTCGTACTTGAAAGGTGGTTTTGCCGCCGGCTGCAATTGTTCCTCCTGTAGCATCAAAAGAATCGGCGAGTGGTCCGATGTGACAGCCGTGATATGTCTCAAGGACGCCGATGGGAACCTTGATTGCCAAGCCATTGAAGCCAGCGCTCTGTCCAGCCTTACCCTTGTGTAAGTTCCCCCTCTGACCTTTTTTTACAAAAGTCCAAAATTTTCCTTGGTAGCCTAAGTCCTCAAGCATGCAAACATCAACCGCATCTCGGAATCGCTGAATATGCGCGTTACTGTGTTCCCCAATTCCTTCTTGTTCTTATGGACGTAGGACTTCATTGAAGTCCCCAATGCAAACCCAAGGGAGCTGGCTCAAACATGCAATTCCTTTCATAGTGTCCCAGGTGTATTGGCGGTTACTGGTTTGCGCTGCACCATAGAACACAGTAGACCTCCAAGGATCTTGGCCTGGTTCAACAATCTCATAGTCAATGTGATACATCAAGTACCCAAGAATCTCAATCTTTATTGAATTGTTCCAAAAAATACCTAGGCCGCCACTACGACCCTGACTACTAACAGCAAAAGCGTTATCAAAACCAATGGAACTGGCTAAACTTTCTACTCTCGCTCTATCTAGCTGAGTTTCAACAATACAAAGAAGAGTAGGGGCAAATTTTCTCGCTAATTTGCGAAGTTCTCGGATTGTCGCAGCTTTGCCCACACCACGACAATTCCAGCTTAAGAGACTCATTGTGCCCGGCGGTGCTCCGCCGGGGAGCCCGTCGATGATGATTCTGGGGTTTTGCCTCCTTTCATGCCGTTTGTCTTGTCCTGGGTATTCTTCTCTCCTGCAATTGAGATCTTGGACCGCTTCAGGTCCTGTTTTGGGGGCGGGCTTATTGACGTCTGAGGTGGCGGCAAAGCCAGAACCCCAACCCCGCCGGACCGCCCATCAGTAGGCGGCACCATTGCTCCCAGCAGCTCCGATTCATGCACTTGCCCATCTTCTCTTCCCAACCTTTTACGGTTGGACTCTTGCATCTCAATATCAGTGGCCGTTTTAACAGTGAGATCATCATCTTCCGCAGAAGCTGTGTTCACGTCTGAGCTACACTGCCTGCCATCACTAGCACTCGGGCGGCCTCCACGGCCTCCTCTTCTTCCACCTCTACGGCCGCGGCCTCCACCAGGCCCTGCTCCCGTACTCATAGCCCATGTGGCCCGAAGATCCTTGAAAACTAGGGCTGCTGGTGCATGAATACCATCCCCATGCTCCTTATAGATGTGTCCCAGATGCCCACAAACAGCACACCAATCTGGGAGTTTTTCATACCTCACCCTGTAGATCTGGCGTTTTCCATCCCTAATCATACTCACCGCACTCTTTAAGGGTTTGAACACATCAACCCTCACCCATACCCGATAAAAATTGCCAGCAAAATCCTGGGATATATTTTCAGCGTAAAGGACCTCTCCAATCTTTCCTGCCATGGCCTCCACAAGATGAGCATATTTATCAGGTACATCATGAATCTGCACCCATATGTCAAGTGTGTCTAGTGCTACCATCGAAGGCTGAGTGATTCCATCATAAGGCTTGAGGATGACAGCGTTTCCCCGGAAGTTCCATGGTCCATCTTGCATGACCCTCTCCCAATCTCCAAGGCAGAAAAACTGAAGTGTGTATAGATTGTCCTCCAAAGGACGGAACTTGCAGTCGTGCGCGAGATCCCAAGCCGCACGCATGTTCTTGAAGAACCAATATTGACTGTATGACTTATCAATGTGCACCGAACGACGGCCATCCATCTTGCTGCATCCGGAGGTGCTTCTTTCTCATCATAGACGACATCATCCAGATCCTCCTCACGGAGTCCCAGCTCTGCCATCATCTTCTCTAACCCCGCAGCGGTATCTACGCCCGGAGTCCTTGCTGCCGACGCGCCATCTGCTGCCATCACTGGAAACCCTAACCCGATGTAGATCGATAGGGTGTTGCAAGGCGCCCTAGACCTTCTTGTGGCGAAAAAGACGTCCAGACCAGGCGGTGTCCCCCGAGAGGCACCCCGAACAAGCCTGATACGATCCCACGGCAAGATCGAAGGAGGGAAAGAAAACCTCGACGGCGGCGACACAATCGCCCCGAGAGAAGACAAAACCCTAGCTAGAAGGAAAAAAAGCGATCCCCGAAAATGATACGTATCCCCAAGCAGACATGGTCATGTCCTAGTTCACGTTAAGAATCAATTCTCCCCGAAAAAGATTTGAAGCTTTATTGATTTATTTATGTCTTTCACTTCTTTTACCAAGTGGCCTAGGCCTAGCCATGATCCGTTAGGTCTAGAGTTTCAACAAACATTTGTTTTTACTTTTTTTTAAAGAACAACCTGTTTGGAAGCACAATTTCACATGTACTCATCTATGTTAAAATGGAGTGGATGTTAGTTTATTCTAAGTCAAACTTTATAATTTGGTATGCCAAATGTTGTTAATGGTTTCTATATATTTGACCAAAATTTATAAATAAGTGGTTTTTGTTGGCGCAACTAGAGGGAGTTTTATTTATGAATCATAGGGTTACAATCGAGTGACCATAAATCCTCGCAACATGGATGACATCTACTCATCCACACCGCGGTATACAACACGGTGCGGCTATAATTAACCATACAATCTACTACCCTGTTTTGAGCTCTCATAATTTTATGTGGAACAAACTCCTACCACTCATCAACGACTTAATTTCAGCTACCATGTGACCGTAGGCCGAACAAGAAGGGTTATCACCTGAGATGATTGATAGAGCCTCCAAGGAATCCGATAGGACCACCACCGGTCGATTCGTATGTTGTATAACAGGGGCCATGCCCTGCATTAGTGGATGTATCTCCGCCTCGAGAGCCTCATTGCAATGAAAGATTGCCTAGTAAGCAGCAAAGATGACTAAACCATCCTCCCTGGTAAGACCATTCCAACACTTGCATTACCATCCTATATGAAGAACGACCCATCGACCGACATAGCTGTCCAATAAGCATGGTAAGAATACTGGAGGCTTTAACAAAGGGGATCAACAAATTGGAGGACATATAGAAACTCATTTGGTTTCTCTTATCCAACCTGGATGTGAGCTCCACTATTGAATCTTAATCGTGTCAATTCAATAAATCAGCTTTTGTTGGCCATAAAATTGTTTTGTGCAGAACAATGCAATCTCTCCAAAGGCTCGTCCTGGATCTCATGTCGGCTAAATAAGACGCCTCTCAAATCGTAGGTATTTCATGTTTATTGCAGTTTCTCTAGTGGATAACTGCTAGGAGAGTTAAGATAGGGAGGTGCTTACCGCCGACACGGGCTCGGATTTGGTGTCGTCGCTCCGACTGTGTGCACATGAATCGCTTCAGCGCCATCATTCCCATGATAACCAGACGAGGAATCGACCTCTGTTTTTTAGGGCTGGAATCGACCTCCATTTTCCCCCTTCGACTTCGCTCTCCTTTTTTTGAGGACTGATACGTCCATTTTGCATCATGCTTTTATATCGATATTTATTGCATTATGGACTATTATTACACATTATGTCACAATACTTATGCCTATTCTCTCTTATTTTACAAGGTTTCCAAAAAGAGGGAGAATGCCAGCAGGTGGGATTCTGGGCTAGAAAAGGAGCAAATATTAGAGACCTATTATGAACAGCTCCAAAAGTCCTGAAACTTCACGGAAGACGTTTTCCGAATATATAAAAAATGCTGAGAGCAAGAACTTCACCAGGGGGGCCACACCCTGCCCACGAGGGTGGGGGGCGCGCCCTACCCCCCTGGGCGCACCCCCCTACCTCGTGGGCCCCCTGGTGGCCCTCCTGTGGCCATCTTCTGCTATATGAAGTCTTTCGATGGGAAAAAAATAGGAAGCCATCCTCTCGGATGAATCTCCGCCGCCACGAGGCGGAACCTTGGTGGAACCAATCTAGGGCTGTGGCGGAGCTGTTCTGCCGGGGAAATCTCCCTCCGGGAGGGGGAAATCATCGCCATCGTCATCACCAACGCTCCTCTCATCAGGAGAGGGCAATCTCCATCAACATCTTCACTAGCACCATCTCCTCTTAAAAGCCTAGTTCATCTCTTGTATCCAATTCTTGTCTCCAAGTCCGGGATTGGTACCTGTGGGTTGCTAGTAGTGTTAATTACTCCTTGTAGTTGATGGTAGTTGGTTTATTTGATGAAAGATCATATGTTCATATCCTATATGCATATTAATACCCCTCTGATTATGAACATGAATATGCTTTGTGAGTAGTTATGTTTGTTCCTGAGGACATGAGAGAAGTTTTGCTATTAGTACTCATGTGAATTTGGTCTTCGATCGATATTTTGATGAGATGTATGTTGTCATCCCTCTAGTGGTGTTATGTGGACGTCGACTACATAACACTTCACCATTATTTGGGCCTAGAGGAAGGCATTGGGGAGTAATAAGTAGATGATGGGTTGCTAGAGTGACAGAAGCTTAAACCCTAGTTTATGCGTTGCTTCGTAAGGGTCTGATTTGGATCCATATGTTTCATGCTATGGTTAGGTTTACCTTAATACTTTTGTTGTAGTTGCGGATGCTTGCAATAGAGGTTAATCATAAGTGGGATGCTTGTCCAAGTAAGGACAACACCCAAGCACCGGTACACCCACATATCAGATTATCAAAGTACCGAATGCGAATCTTATGAACGTGATGAAAACTAGCTTGACGATATTCCCATGTGTCCTCAGGAGCATTTTTCTCTATATAAGAGTTTGTCCAGGCTTGTCCTTTGCTACAAAAAGGATTGGGCCACCTTGCTGCACTTTATTTACTTTTGCTACTTGTTGCTCGTTACAAATTATCCTATCACAAAACTATCTATTACCACTTATTTCAGTACTTGCAGAGAATACCTTGCTGGAAACCGTTTATCATTTCCTTCTGCTCCTCGTTGGGTTCAACACTCTTACTTATCGAAAGGACTACGATAGATCCCCTATACTTGTGGGTCATCAAGAATCTTTTCTGGCGCCATTGTCGGGGAGTGAAGCGATTTTGGTAGGTGGAATTTGATAAGGAAAAATTTATATAGTGTGCTGAAATTTACTGTCACTTGTTACTATGGAAAGTAATCCTATGACTGGCTTGTTCGGGTTATCTTCACCCTGACAAGTAGAGCAAAGAGTTGCTCCTCAACCTACTGAACCTACTGAAAATGAAAATGTCTACTTTGAAATTCCTTCGGGTATGATAGAAAAACTGCTAGCTAATCCTTTTGTAGGAGATGGAACAAAGCATCTTGATGAGCATCTAATATATGTGGATGAAGTTTGTGGATTATTTAAGCTTGTAGGTGTACCCGGAGATGTTGTTAAGAAGAAGGTTTTCCCTTCATCTTTGAAGGGAGATGCATCGACATGGTATAGGCTATGTGATGATATGGGGTCATGGAACTGCAAACGATTGAAGTTGGAATTTCATCAAAAGTTTTATCCTATGCATCTTGTTCATCGTGATTGCAATTATATATATAATTTTTGGCCTCGCGAAGGAGAAAGCATCGCTCAATCTTGGGGGAGGCTTAAATCAATGTTATATTCATGCCCCAATCATGAGCTCTCAAGAGAAATGATTATTCAAATTTTTATGCTCGGCTTTCTGATAGCAATCGCACCATGCTTGATACTTCTTGTGCTGGCTCTTTTATGACGAAGACTATTGAATTCAAATGGGATTTATTAGAAAGAATTAAACGCCACTCTGAAGATTGGGACCTCGATGAAGGTAAGGAGTCAGGTATGACACCTAAGTTTAATTGTGTTAAATCTTTTATGGATACCGATGTTTTTCATAAATTTAGCACTAAATATGGACTTGACTCTGAGATAGTAGCTTCTTTCTGTGAATCTTTTGCTACTTATGTTGATCTCCCCAAGGAGAAGTGGTTTAAGTATCATCCTCCCATAGAAGTAAAAGTACCTGCACCTATTAAAGTTGAAGAAAAGATTATCGCTTATAATGATCCTATTGTTCCTACTTCTCATGTTGAGAAACCACCTTTCCCTGTTAGGATAAAGGATCATGCTAAAGCTTCAATTGTGGTTTGTAAAAGCAATATTAAAACATATACACCTCCTGAGCAAGTTAAAGTTGAACCTAATATTGCTATTGTTAAAGATCTCTTGTCTGATAATATTGATGGGCATGTTATTTATTTCTGTGATGAAACTGCTAGAATTGCTAAACCTTGTGCTAAAGATAAACCTAGACCTGTGGTAGGCATGCCTGTTATTTCTGTTAAAATAGGAGATCATTGTTATCATGGCTTATGTGATATGGGTGCCAGTGCTAGTGCAATACCTATTAGCCTATATAGAAAAATTATGCATGATATTGCACTCGTTGAGTTAGAAGATATTGATGTCACAATTAAACTTGCCAATAGAGATGCTATTTCACCAATGGGAATTGTTAGAGATGTTGAAGTCTTGTGTGGGAAAACTAAATATCCTGCTGATTTTCTTGTTCTTGGCTTCCCACAAGATAGCTTTTGTCCCATTATATTTGGTAGACCCTTCCTGAACACTGTTAATGCTACCATAGATTGCAAAAGGGATGTTGTTACTATCGGTTTAGATGATATGTCTCATGAATTTAATTTCTCTAAATTTAGTAGACAACACCGTGAAGAAGAATTACCTAGTAAGGATGAAATTATTGGTCTTGCTTCTATTGCTGTACCTCCTAGTGATCCTTTAGAACAATATTTGCTAGACCATGAGAATGATATGTTTATGAATGAAAGAAGGGAAATAGATGAAGTATTCTTTAAACAGGAACCTATTCTGAAAAACAATTTACCTGTTGAAATCCTAGGGGATCCTCCTCCACCCAAGGGTGATCCCGTGTTTGAGCTTAAACCGTTGCCTGATACTCTTAAATATGCTTATCTTGATGAGAAAAAGATATATCCTGTTATTATTAGTGCTAACCTTTCAGAGCATGAGGAAGAGAGATTATTGAAAACTCTGAAGAAGCGCTGTGCTGCTATTGAGTATACTCTTGATGATCTTAAGGGCATTAGTCCCACTCTATGTCAACATAAAATAAATTTGGAAGAAGATGCTAAACCAGTCCGTGATCATCAACGACGGCTGAATCCTAAAATGAAAGAAGTGCTAAGAAAGGAAATACTAAAGCTCGTTGAGGCAGGTATAATCTATCCCGTTGCTGATAGTCAGTGGGTAAGCCCTGTCCATTGTGTCCCTAAGAAAGGAGGTATTACTGTTGTTCCTAATAATAAAGATGAATTGATTCCTCAAAGAATTATTACAGGTTATAGGATGGTAATTGATTTCTGCAAATTAAATAAGGCCACTAAAAAGGATCATTACCCCTTACCCTTTATCTTTAAATCCTAGAAAGATTATCTAAACATACACATTTTTGCTTTCTAGATGGTTATTCTGGTTTCTCTCAAATACCTGTGTCGGCCAAGGATCAATCTAAGACTACTTTTACTTGCCCTTTTGGTACTTTTTCTTATAGACATATGCCTTTTGGTTTATGTAATGCACCTGCCACCTTTCAAAGATGCATGATGGCTATATTCTCTAACTTTTGTGAAAAGATTTGTGAAGTTTTCATGGACGATTTCTCCGTCTATGGATCTTCTTTTGATGATTGCTTGAGCAACCTTGATCGAGTTTTGCAGAGATGTGAAGAAACTAATCTTGTCTTGAATTGGGAAAAGTGCCACTTTATGATTAATGAAGGTATTGTCTTGGGGCATAAAGTTTCTGAAAGAGGTATTGAGGTTGATAAAGCCAAGGTTGATGCTATTGAAAAGATTCCATGTCCCAAGGACATCAAAGGTATAAGAAGTTTCCTTGGTTACGCCGGATTTTATAGGAGGTTCATTAAGGACTTCTCAAAAATTTCTCGGCCTCTGACTAATTTATTACAAAAAGATATACCATTTGTTTTTGATGGTGATTGTGTAGAAGCATTTGAAATACTTAAGAAAGCATTGATCTCTGCACCTATTGTTCAGCCACCCGATTGGACTTTGAAATTATGTGTGATGCTAGTGATTATGCTGTAGGTGCTGTTCTAGGACAAAGAGTTGATAAGAAATTAAATGTTATTCAATATGCTAGTAAAACCCTAGACAATGCTCAAAGAAATTATGCTACTACTGAAAAGGAATTCTTAGCAGTTGTATTTGCTTGTCATAAGTTTAGACAATATATTGTTGATTCCAAAGTAACTATTCACACTGATCATGCTGCTATTAAATATCTCATGGAAAAGAAAGATGCTAAACCTAGACTTATTAGATGGGTTCTCTTTCTACAAGAATTTGATTTACATATTGTTGATAGAAAGGGAGCTGAGAACCCCGTTGCAGACAACTTGTCTAGGTTAGAAAATGTGCTTGATGACCCACTACCTATTAATGATAGCTTTCCCGATGAGCAATTAAATGTCATAAATGCTTCTCATACTGCTCCATGGTATGCTGATTATGCTAATTATATTGTTGCTAAATTCATACCACCAAGTTTCACATACCAACAAAACAAAAAGTTCTTCTATGATTTGAGGCATTACTTTTGGGATGACCCACATCTTTATAAAGGAGTAGATGGAGTTATTAGACGTTGTGTACCTGAGCATGAACAGGAACAGATCATACGCAAGTGTCACTCCGAAGCTTATGGAGGACACCATGCTGGAGATAGGACTGCACATAAGGTATTGCAATCTGGTTTTTATTGGCCTACTCTATTCAAGGATGTCCGTAAGTTTGTTTTATCTTGTGATGAATGTCAAAGAATTGGTAATATTAGTAGACGTCAAGAAATGCCTATGAATTATTCACTTGTTATTGAACCATTTGATGTTTGGGGCTTTGGTTATATGGGACCATTTCCTTCCTCTAATGGATATACACATATTTTAGTTGCTGTTGATTACGTTACTAAGTGGGTAGAAGCTATTCCAACTAGTAGTGCTGATCATAACACCTCTATTAAGATGCTTAAAGAAGTTATTTTTCCAAGGTTTGGAGTCCCTAGATATTTATTGACTGATGGTTGTTCACATTTTATTCATGGTGCTTTCCGTAAAATGCTTGCTAAGTACGATGTTAATCATAGAATTGCATCTCCTTATCACCCTCAGTCTAGTGGCCAAGTAGAATTGAGTAATAGAGAACTCAAATTAATTTTGCAAAAGACTGTTAATAGATCTAGAAAGAATTGGTCCAAGAAACTTGATGATGCATTATGGACCTATAGAACTGCATATAAAAATCCTATGGTTATGTCTCCGTACAAAATGGTTTATTGAAAAGCATGTCACTTACCTCTCGAACTAGAACATAAGGCATATTGGGCTATTAAAGAACTCAATTATGATTTCAAACTTGCCGGTGAAAAGAGGTTATTGATATTAGCTCACTCGATGAATGGAGAACCCAAGCCTACGAAAATGCCAAGTTGTTTAAATAAAAAGTTAAAATATGGCATGATAAATGGATACAAAAGCGTGAGTTTAATGTAGGTGATTATGTATTGCTATACAAATCTCGTTTAAGATTTTTTGCAGGAAAACTTCTCTCTAAATGGGAAGGTCCTTACGTTATCGAGGAGGTCTATCGTTCTGGTGCCATAAAAATCAACAAATTCGAAGGTACAAATCCAAAGGCGGTGAGCGGTCAAAGAATCAAACATTATATCTCAGGTAATCCTATAAATGTTGAAACCAACGTTATTGAAACCGTAACCCCGGAGGAATACATAAAGGACACTTTCCGGAACATTTCAGACTCCAAAAAGGAATAGGTATGTGATACGGTAAGTAAACCGACTCCAAAACAGTTCTTAAGGCAATATTTCTCCGTTTTGGAATATTTAGAAAAATAGAAAAATAAGAAGCAGTCCGGGAAGGACACGAGGGTTCCACGAAGGTGGAGGGCGCGCCCTACCCCCTGGGCACGCCCCCTACCTCGTGGGCACCTCGTGCGCTCTCCAGACTCCGTTTTCTTACACGTTACGTATTTTGGTCGGTAAAAAAGTCATTATGTAAACTCCCGGAAGTTTTGACTCCCGTATCACACAAAAAATTCCTATCTTTGTTTCGAGCTATTTTCTGTCAGGGTTGTCAAGGCCAGGCAGTATGTCGTCTCCCTCCTCTTCCAACCATGAGGGCAACGATGCTTGGCTAATGAAGATAGAGCTGAAGAGAGAAGAACACATGGAGATCAACAAGGATGAAGGGATCAAGAAGGCCATGGAGGACCAAGTTCCGGCAACAGAAGACACCCTTCGACTTGATCACAATCTTACCCCAACAGAGATCAAAGCTTTCAAGATGATTGAGTTAGCTCGTATACAAAATAAGTATCTCACACATGAAAATATTTTGTTGAAGGAGCATATCATCGCACTCAAGGGCATCATCCGCAAGTTAGAAGACCTCCTACGCTCGATGTGTGACTATCCATCATCAACAACTCCACCTTCTTCACCAACAAAGGAGGCATAATCACATGGGTATGGGCACTCCCCTTGGCAACTGCCAAGCTTGGGGGAGTGCACCGGTATCGTATCACCATCACTTTTATCTTTACCGTTTTTCCTAGTTCGATCCTTTTGGTAATATCTTGATCTAGTAGAATAAAAGTTCTTAGTATGATCTAGTTGTGAGTTTTGCTTTATAATTCCTCTATGTAATCGAGTCCATGAGCTATATAATAAAGATTAGTGTTGAGTCAAGGGCTTGATTCTTTTGCCATGATCTTAAGTGGATAAAAGAAAAAGAGAAAGAAATAAAAAGAAACAAAGAGATCATATGGATCTCATGGAGAGTAATGAGCTCACATAGAAAAAGTATGATGAATAAAAGTTGTTGAGAGTTGACAAGCATAGTTTTGGTCATCGTTGCAATTAATAGGAAGTAATAAAGAAAGAGAGGTCTTCACATATAGATATATGATACGTCTCCAACATATCTATAATTTTTGATTGCTCCATGCTATATTATCTACTGTTTTGGACTATATTGGGCTTTATTTTCCACTTTTATATTATTTTTGGGACTAACCTATTAACCGGAGGCCCAGCACAGAATTGCTGTTTTTGCCTATTTCAGTGTTTCGAAGAAACAAAATATCAAACGGAGTCCAAACGGAATAAAATCTTCGGGAACGTGATTTTCTCACCGAACGTGATACAGGAGACTTGGACCCTACTCCAAGGAGTCAAAGAGGAGGTTACGAGGGTGGGGGCGCCCCCCTAGGGCGCGCGCCCCTGCCTCGTGGGCCCCTCGGTGCTCCACCGACTTACTCCTTCCTCCTATATATACAAACGTACCCCAAAACGATTAGAACAGGAGCCAAAAACCAAATTCCACTGCCGCAACTTTCTGTATCCACGAGATCCCATCTTGGGGCCTGTTCCGGAGCTCCGCCGGAAGAGGGCCGTCATCACGGAGGGCTTCTACATCATTGTCGGTGTCAAAGACAGCGGATCTCGGGTAGGGGGTCCCGAACTATGCGTCTAAGGCGGATGGTAACAGGAGGCAGGGGACACAATGTTTTACCCAGGTTTGGGCCCTCTTGATGGAGGTAAAACCCTACGTCCTCCTTGATTAATATTGATGATATGGGTAGTACAAGAGTAGATCTACCACGAGATCGGAGACGCTAAATCCTAGAAGCTAGCCTATGGTATGATTGTATGTTGTAGTTGTTGTGTCCTACGGACTAAAACCCTCCGGTTTATATAGACACCGGAGAGGTTAGGGTTACACAAGGTCGGTTACAAAGGAGGAGATACACATATCCGTATTGCCTAGCTTGCCTTCCACGCCAAGTAGAGTTCCATCCGGACATGAGACCTTCATAGTCTAACAGTCCGGCCAATGGAGATAGTCCGGATGTCCGGAGACCCCCTAATCCAGGACTCCCTCATTAGCCCCTGAACCAGGCTTTCAATGACGATGAGTCCGGCGCGCAGTATTGTCTCCGGTATTGCAAGGCGGGTTCCTCCTCCAAATACATCACAGAAGAATTTGAATACAAGGATAGTGTCCGACCCTGCAAAATAAGTTCCACATACCACCGTAGAGAGAATAATATTTCCGCAAATCTAATTTGCTGACTTGTTTTGGCTACACGACATTATGCCATGGCCCGGTGATTATTCGAACCGTTTCCTTTAACTAGCCCCGCACATAATGCGATGCAGTTTTTTGACACGTCTTGTCAAAGCAGAGATCGTGTCCCCTTATCACGGGATTCTCATCAATACGGGCGTGGGTAACCCAACCGTGTCTAGGACTCCTAGATTATAGGCAAGTCCCAAATGGCTACGTAGAGGATGCTTGATATTCACCCTCTTTATAAAGGGACAAGACTTTTACTTTTTTCCCTCCCGTGCTCAGTTGAATCCTTCCCCCGCCTCGAGTTCTAACACCCAAAGCCCAGGTCAGGTGCTCCGGACCTTCAATCATGTCCGGATCTAGCCTTCAAGGCCGATGGATGCCCTCCTCCTTTACGGAAGAAGACATCAAGAAGTTGAGGGAGGCCAGATACCTGACCGCCGAGGTTTTGCATCGGCTGCCTGCCCGAGGGCAGGTCGTCCCTATTCCTGAACCCAACGAAGACGTCATGTTCATCTCCCACTTCCTCCGAGGACTAGGCCTCACTCTGGATCCCTTCGTTAGGGGGTTGATGTTTTATTACGGGCTAGATTTCCACGATCTAGCCCCGGACTCCTTTCTCCACATCTCGACATTCATTGTTGTGTGTGAGGCCTTCCTCCGCATTACCCCTCACTTCGGCCTGTGGCTCAATACCTTTGACGTGAAGCCGAAGATGGTCGAGGGGCAGTATGCAGCATGCGGAGGCGCATTAATAAGCAAGATAGCAGGAGCTTAGTGGCCCAAAGGTTCCTTTCCAGAGGTGTCCGGATTATGGCAACATGAGTGGTTTTACATCACAACTCCAGAAGTGCCAAGTGGGTGGCTGCCCCTGCTTTCTGCTCAGGCCCTCCACCACAACTGATGTCATGGATTAGCAGAGGACTGAGCTGGGGTCCTGCCAAGGACGGGCCTGCACTGCAAAGCTGCATCCAAAATCTCTTTGAAGGATATTTCAGTTTGATTATGGTGGCGCAAGTCATGCTGGTTCGTCGAGTCCAGCCTTGCAAACGCCGGCCCCTCCGCATGTGGGAGTTCAACCCAGAAGGGCCATGTACTATTCAGAATTTCCTTAGCCTGACGCACAAGGAGATGTACAAATCATTCTTCGGACCCCAAATAGAGTGTCCGGATACTACCGAGGACGTGGGCCTGAGCAGCAACCGTACCGTCGACCAAGTAAGTAATCCTTTAGCCGAACACACTGTCTTTTATTTACCACGACGTCATTCTAAGAAGCCGCTCTTTGACCAGGACTGGCTAACTAAGGCGAAGATGATTCGGTGTTCGGCCCCCCTTCCTGAGGGTTTGGAGAATCCGGTACTGGAAAAGATGCTCAAGCTAGCACCCTGCCCGGAGCCCTCAAAGGAATATAAAGGGGGGGGGATAATGAGGTCTAAAGCGGGCCCCCATCGCTACCAATTCCAACCGAGGGAATGAGCACCTCCGTGAAGGAGGATAACCAACGAGAAGAATCCGACCTTCTCTCGCTTCGGGGAAGGAAGAGGACTGCCTCTGAAGATCCAGAAACCGAGGCTTCCAAACGGGAGAAGAAGTCTCCACTAGAGGGTCCTGCATTGGAGGGTGCTTTTGCCGCACAAAGTCCGCGCGAGGATCAGCCCTTCAACAAGCTGTAAGTAATCAGAAAGTAATTTAGTAGTGGAGATATACTACCTTACCTCTGAGGAAAATAACCGAAGCGTTTATCTTGTAGTTCGGATCTTAGCCCTTCTCAGCAGAGCTCGTCTTCAGGGGATCTTCTTCCGGAGATGATGGAGAGCGAAACGCCTCCCCCGGACTCCCCCACTCAAGAAGCGGGCGACCTTGAAGTGTCGTCACGGAGGGCCTCTCCGGATCCGGTGAGGCCAGAAGATAATCCTATAGTTACCCGAAGTCCTCAGCATCCGGCTCTTGAAGAGAGCAAACAAAAGAGTTCGACACCGTCTGGTATGCGGTCAGATGTACTGAGGGAGCTGTTGGAGCGAGCAGCCATCTCAGAGGAACACCGTACATTGATGGGTACGGTGATGGAAAGGATTTCATCCGCCGAAAACGGGTTGCATGATGCCTTTGTGAGTCTACTGATGGGCTTTGAGGTACGTAAAATGATGTACATTTGTGATGGTACCGCACATTTTTAGGTGTGCCCTATGTAGATAGTAGCCCCTGAGACTCTGGTTGTCGCCGAGGATGGCGACAAACAGAGGGTCGTAGTCCCAGGCAATAACCATACCGCTTTAATGTGCAGGTAGTGGGAGCGCCGGTGGCTAGCCGGACTCATGAGTTTGCCGAACTAAAGCGGCAACTAGATGCGGCAGACGCCGACATCGAGCTTGTTAACAAGCGGCTTGACGAGTCACAGGGTAAGTAATGTTTTTCTGGTGAATGTCACATAATAAGAGCAGCATGATGCCAGTATCTTTAATGTGTTGTGACTGCAGACGGAGCTGCCACCATGGAGACCCTTCGGGCAGAACTTGCCCAGGCCAAGAAACAAGCAAGAGTTAGTAATGCGGCTGCTTTGAAGGTAGCCGAAGAGTTAAGAGCCGAGAAG
Organism: Triticum aestivum; assembly: GCF_018294505.1. Classification (NCBI taxonomy): domain Eukaryota; kingdom Viridiplantae; phylum Streptophyta; class Magnoliopsida; order Poales; family Poaceae; genus Triticum; species Triticum aestivum. Next base: position 577,422,543 of record NC_057794.1, read on the forward strand.
GCCGCGCATTGCGAAAGCAAAGAGAAGATGGCCAAGATGGCCATAGAATTAAAAGACACTGCCAACCGTTGCCAGTTCCTTGAAAAAGAGAACCGATTGAAGGCAGCGGACCTTGAAAAGGCCACGATGGTGACCAAAGACACTCGCTCTGCTATGAGGGCGAAGAAGGAGGAGCTGCGCGAAGCCGGGATATTGCGGCTGGGAAGCCCTTTCTGCTACAGAGGAAGTTTGGGGATCCGCGGTATGCCCCTCTGGATCGGCTGTAGAGTTCGGCAGACACATATATGGACTTGGCGGCAAGCATTGTCGATGCGGTTGAATACTTCCGAGATTAGACAGATCGTGAAGTGGACAAGCTGTTCTGGTCGCAATTTAACGTTCCAGAGCGTCCGCTTCCCTTGACTGATCAGCTAGTCGAATGGGTCGAACTTAATAGGTTGTCCGGGCTTGCCATGAGGTCCGTCGTAGATCACTTGTGGCCGGAGAAGCCAAAGCCGAAAAGCTATTTCAGCTTAGTGCAGCAGTTCCTTGGTGCAGTGCCGCACATCAATGCGATGAAGAGGTCGGCGTGCATAGAAGGCTCGCGGATGGCCTTTGCCCATGGCAAGGCATACTGGGCGGAGATGGATGCTACCACTATTGCGGCGCAAGGTTCGGCCATAGGTCGAGTAGCTGCCGAGCACTATTTTGAAGAGGTTATTGAGGGCGCTCGTTTGATAGAGCCCAGTGCTCGAAGAATATTATGTTTGAGTGACATGTATTCCCATTGTAAACACAATGTTTTTATGAAATGTAGTAAGGATGTATTTATACTTTTGCCGAAAAGTAATATGGTGCCTCCTGTGCGGCCGTTTATGTATATATGTATATAACCTAAAAGATTGCAGTCGTCGGCTTCAACCCCCACGAATATAATGCGGAGGTGCTCGCAGAAAACGCATGTTCACACTTAACCCAACGTCTTGGTCCTATTAAGGAGGTGATAGCGCAGCGGACGAGGCAACCGAACTATGATGCTTTAACACTTTCACTTAGCCATAGGAGTTTGACGGTGGGGCTACTATATAGCCCCTGGTGGCTCCGCACTCTCCCGAACTCGGGGTGCGTATATGCCTGGCCAGGAAACGGCCCTTCGTTAAAGCGGAGGAATGCTAACATTCCAATAGGTCATCGAGTGGTTGACCAGTCTCGCGCTATATCATGACAGTCAGTTTTCGGCTTTCTCTACTGAGGTGCTCGTCCGGACGAACCAGGGCACAATCACAGTAGTTCTCGTGGTGCTGCCTTAGCCGATAGAACGGACCGTAAGGCACCAAAACACAGGAGCCGGGCAAACCCAACATTTGACCAAAGACATGATTCGGAGCTGATGCATATAAGGCCAAACTCGCGACGCCGAACACTCCCTAAGGTATTCGGTCTTTATGGTATAAACCGGGCCTAAATAGTGCCCTTTGTAAGAAGCCCCTTGTGTCCAGGTACGGGCGTTTATTCTGACATGGCCACATGCCAAGACGTCGGCATCCTTCTCAATTGTATTTGAGAATCTGAGAGATGTGTATCAAGAAGAGACAGTAAAAAAGGTTTACGCAGGGTCTGCGCCTGTGTCTCCGTTGTGCCGTATCTTGGACGGGTGTAGCACGATGGTCATCTGTAAAAGAAAGAAACTTAGGTGAAAAGTTGTCGTGCCAAAAGGTAGGTATGAAGAAACCATGTATAATTCAAGATGAGTAAAAAATTGCCACTTGTCTGCGCGCATTGAGCCCCTTGTATTTATGATAGGGGTGTGGCCATCAAACCTGTATGAATTTCATAGAGCTGTGCCAGACTCGTCTAACCGTGTCCGTGGTCTTGACGACCTATCGAATACTTTAGTTGGTGAGGCCGTTTTAGTGTGCGGCTGCCGCGGCTGCCGCACCCTCCTCGGCGCGCAGGGATCGCTCAATATTTCCATTTACTGTAATGATGCCACATGGACCGGGCATCTTAAGCGTGAGGGAAGCGTAATGCGGTATTGCATTGAAGCGAGCAAAAGCTTCGCGTCCAAGTAGTGCTTGATAGCCACTTTGGAACGGAGCAATGTGGAAGGTTAAATTTTTGCTACGGAAGTTATCGGGGAAGCCGAATATAACTTCTAGTAGCAGGGAGCCCGTGCAATGAGCCCCTGGGCCAGGCGTTACTCCTTTAACGGTAGTGTTGCTGAGGCAAATTTTTGTTGGGTCTATCCCCATTTTGCAGATTGTGTCCTGATATATCAGGTTTAGATTGCTGCCACCGTCCATCAGGACTCGTGTGAAGTGGTATCCATCAATTATTGGGTCTAATACCAAGGCAGCCCATCCTGCATGCTGGATACTTGCTGAGTAATCCCGATGGTCAAAAGTGATCGGTTGAAACAACCAGTGGCAGGACTCCGCGGTGATAAGCCCTTGGTCATATTTATCTGGGAGTGTTGCTTTGTTTCTCCCCTTTATCACGTGTAACACGTTTACTGTTTTGACTTCTGGTGGAAATTTCTTTTGTTCCCCAGTGTCTTGCTTGAGAGGCTCATCCTCGTCTTCGCTTGGTGTATCCTCCCCCTTGTGTACGGCGTTGAGCTTGTCGGACTGCTTGAAGACCCAACATTCTCTGTGGGTATGATTAGCAGGTTTACCGGGGGTGCTATGGATCTGACATACTTGATCCAGAATTTTGTTTAGGCTGGACAGTTCGTCTCTGGCGCCTTTAGAGGGCGGCTTTTGCTGACTTGGCCGAGAGCTTTTGAATCCGGCGTTTACTGCCGTGCTCTTCATGATGTCTTCTTTATTCCGACGTTTGTTATTGTTGTTGCGCCGTGATTTCCCATTTCCATCTCTAACTTCGGATGTACTGGGGTCACTAGTGCTGCATCTGGCTAGCTAGCTATCCTCACCCGCGCAAAAGCGGGTCATGAGGCTTCTTAATGCTGCCATTGTTCTCAACTTTTCTTGGCCGAGGTGTCTGGCAAGCCATTCGTCACGGATGCTATGCTTAAAAGCTGCCAAGGCTTCGGCGTCCGGACAGTCGACTATTTGGTTCTTTTTAGTAAGAAACCTATTCCAAAGCTTTCGGGCTGACTCTCCGGGCTGTTGAGTTATATGACTCAAATCGTCCGCGTCCGAAGGTCGGACATAAGTCCCTTGAAAATTTGCCCAAAAAGCGTCTTCGATCTCTTCCCATCATCCAATGGAGCTTTCGGGGAGGCTTTTAAGCCAGTGCCGAGCTGGCCGTTTGAGTTTGAGGGGTAAATACTTAATGGCGTGGAGATCATCTCCTCGAGCCATATGGATATGGAGGATATAGTCCTCAATCTAGACCCCAGGGTCTGCTGTTCCGTCGTATGCCTCTATGTTTACGGGTTTGAATCCCTCTGGAAATTCATGGTCCAGCACCTCGTCGGTGAAACAGAGGGGGTGTGTGGTACCCCTGTATCTGGGTGTACCGTAGTGTTTGGATGTTTGTTGTGTTGCATCGTATGCTGGAGCGCGCCTGCGTGGTCCATAGATGGATCTGGTTGCGCCGTCCTTTTGATGCGAGCTCTCGCGTGGATCCCGTATTGGCTTATGTGCGGCATTGCTTGCTGCTCTATGTTGGCCGTGAGGTCGTCTATCCGGCCAAGTGGCCGTTTTAATTTTTGGTTGCGGGGGATCTAAGGCCTCCTCATCGAATTCAGGTAGCAACTTCCGCTTCGGGTAGCTCTTGGTGGGGCGATTACCGCCATACTTCGCTGCTGTATTGAGTACTTTGCTCCATCTGATTTGGAGTGTGTCTTGCGTAGCCTTGAGCCTTTGCTTTTGCTTTTTTAGACTCCTCGCGGTGGCAACAAGCCTTTGATGGGCATTTTGTTGCTCCGGGCGTCTGTCCAGTGTTATGTCATCCGGACTATTATCTTTGACAGAATCGGGTTGTTCAGTTTGATTCTCTATGTTGCCGTGGTCTGGCAATGGTTCACCCTGCTCTAACGCTGGGTCTGTATGATCGTTGTTTCTACCGAGGCGGGATTTGGGGCGGCGCTTACGCCGCCGCTTTGACTGCTTCTCGAGGGGACAACCCTTTGTTGCGTCCTTCCGTTCCTCGTTGTCGTTTTCTTTTGGTGTGTTCACCATGTATACGTCATGTGGTGAAGTGGGCGTCCAGTGCCCTGTGGGCAGTGGTTCCTCTTTGTTTCCCGCATCGTCGTCCATACCATCGATGTCTTCGGAGTCGAAGTTGAGCATGTCGGTTAAGTCATCGACAGTGGCTACTAAGTGGGTGGTGGGTGGGCCGCGAATTTCTTCGTTGTCCGCATCCCAGTCCTGCCGGGCATAGTTCGGCCAGGATCCTCCTGACAAGGAGAGAAACCTTAATGAGTTCAGTATGTCGCCAAAGGGCGAGTGCTGAAAAATATCCGCGGAGGTAAACTCCATGATCGGCGCCCAATCGGATTCGATAGGAACGGGTGCAGGCGGCTCGGAGTCCGTTGCCGGAGAAGGATCCGACAGTTTAACAACACGGCTCTCGTGCAAGGTAAGGTCGATGTTCGGCTCGATCGCCGCTAAGGGTAAGGCTTCCGCGGCGGGGTCCATCCACCTGTCCGCGGAAGGCGCAACTGGCTCCGAATTGAGGGTCGGAGCGGCTGCCGGTGCGATCTTAACACTGTCCTATGGTAGAGCTAAATCGTAATCATCGTGACCGCATGACGCGCAAGGCAGAGGCTCGAATCCGTCGAAGATCAAGTCTCCCCGGATATCGGCCGTGTAGTTTAAGCTTCCAAACCTGACCTGGTGGCCAGGGGCGTAACTTTCAATCTGCTCCAGATGGCCAAGCGAATTGGCCCGCAGTACAAAGCCGCCGAACATGAAGATCTGTCCGGGGAGAAAAGTCTCACCCTGGACCGCATCGCTATCGATGATAATAGGAGCCATCCAGCCTAACGGCGATGACACAGAGGAGCTCTCAAGGAAAGCACTAATGTCGGTGTCAAAACCGGCGGATCTCGGGTAGGGGGTCCCGAACTGTGCGTCTAAGGTGGATGGTAATAGGAGGCAGGGGACACAATATTTTACCCAGGTTCGGGCCCTCTTGATGGAGGTAAAACCCTACGTCCTGCTTGATTAATATTGATGATATGGTTAGTACAAGAGTAGATCTACCATGAGATCGGAGAGGCTAAACCCTAGAAGCTAGCCTATGGTATGATTGTATGTTGTAGTTGTTGTGTCCTACGGACTAAAACCCTCCGGTTTATATAGACACCGGAGAGGTTAGGGTTACACAAGGTCGGTTACAAAGGAGGAGATACACATATCCGTATTGCCTAGCTTGCCTTCCACGCCAAGTAGAGTCCCATCCGGACACGAGACGAAGTCTTCAATCTTGTATCTTCATAGTCTAATAGTCCGACCAATGGAGATAGTTCGGCTGTCCGGAGACCCCCTAATCCAGGACTCCCTCAATCATCATAGCCTCTCCGATGAAGTGTGATTAGTTTACCTTAGACCTTCGGGTCCATAGTTAGTAGCTAGATGGCTTCTTCTCTCATTTTGGATCTCAATACAAAGTTCTCCCCCTCTCTTGTGGAGATCTATTCGATGTAATCTTCTTTTTGCAGTGTGTTTGTTGAGACCGATGAATTGTGGGTTTATGATCAAGTCTATCTATGAATGATATTTGAATCTTCTCTGAATCCTTTTATGTATGATTGGTTATCTTTGCAAGTCTCTTCGAATTATCCGTTTGGTTTGGCCAACTAGATTGGTAGTTCTTGCCATGGGAGAAGTGCTTAGCTTTGGGTTCGATCTTGCGGTGTCCTTTCCCAGTGACAGAAGGGGCAGCAAGGCACGTATTGCATCGTTGCCATCGAGGATAACAAGATGGGGTTTATTTCATATTGCATGAATTTATCTCTCTACATCATGTCATCTTGCTTAAGGCATTACTCTGTTTTTAACTTAATACTCTAGATGCATGCTGGATAGCGGTCGATGAGTGGAGTAATAGTAGTAGATGCAGAATCGTTTCGATCTACTTGTCACGGACGTGATGCCTATATACATGATCATGCCTAGATATTGTCATAACTATGCTCAATTCTGTCAATTGCTCAACAGTAATTTGTTCACCCACCGTAGAATACTTATGCTCTTGAGAGAAGCCACTAGTGAAACCTATGGCCCCCGGGTCTATTCTCATCATATCAATCTCCATCACTTTAATCTTGCTTTGCTTTTTTACTTTGCCTTTACTTTTTACTTTGCATCTTTATACTAAAAATACCAAAAATATTATATCTATCAGATCTCACTCTCGTAAGTGATCGTGAAGGGATTGACAACCCCTAATCACGTTGGTTGCGAGTAGCTATCGTTTTGTGCAGGTACGAGGGACTTGAGCGTGGCCTCCTACTGGATTGATACCTTGGTTCTCAAAAACTGAGGGAAATACTTACACTACTCTGCTGAATAATCCCTTCCTCTTCGGGGAAAACCAACGGAAGCTCAAACGTAGCAAGAAGGATTTCTGGCGCCGTTGCCGGGGAGTCTACGCAAAAAGTCAACATACCAAGTACCCATCACAATCCCTATCTCTCGCATTACATTATTTGCCATTTGCCTCTCGTTTTCCTCTCCCCCCACTTCACACTTGCCGTTTTATTCGCCCTCTCTCTCTTTATCTTCCCTCTCTATTTGCCTCTTTTGCCCGTTTGCTCTTGTTTGCTTGTGTGCTAGTTTGCTTGTTTGTCGCGATGGCTCAACCGAGATTTGGCGATCTTCACCTTAAAAGGTTAGAGGAGATCGAAGCCAACGTTAGGAAGTTTATGGTTTTGCAATTTGAGCATAACAATTTCTTTAGAAACGAGCTGAAGGAACAAAAAAGTTTTATGAGTTATACGAATAAAGAGCTTGATGATATGTCTAAAGAATTTGAGGGTATAAGATCCCAAATTGCTCGTCTAGAAAATATGACTGCTGAAGTTTCGGATATGCAAGCCACCTTAGTCAATAAGATGGCCGCTAAACCGAATTCCTATGAAAATCAAGATGAAGATTTAAAAGTTATTGATGTGTCCCCTATTAAATATTTGTTTTGCAATATGAATCTTGATGAAACTGAATATGATCTTCCTTTACCTAGAAGGCGTTCTAAAAATTTGGAGTATTTAGATCTTAATGATGAAATTGATGAAAGTGGGATTGAAAGAAATAAAAATCTAGATGTTGCTAAACCCACTATATTGGATTTCAAGGAATTTAATTATTAAAGTTGCTCTTTAATTGATTGTATTTCCTTGTTGCAATCCGTGCTAAATTCTCCACATGCTTATAGTCAAAATAAAGCCTTTACCGAACATATTGTTGATGCCTTGATGCAATCTTATGAAGAAAAACTTGATTTGAAAGCTTCTATCCCTAGAAAACTCTATGATGAGTGGGAACCAACTATTAAAATCAAAATTAAAGATCAAGAGTTTTATGCTTTGTGTGATTTGGGTGCTAGTGTCTCCACTATTCCCAAAACTTTGTGTGATTTGCGAGATTTCCGCAATTTTGTTGATTGCTCTCTAAACTTGCATCTTGCGGATTCCACTATTAAGAAACCTATGGGAAGGATTAATGATGTTCTTATTGTTGCAAATAGGAATTATGTGCCCGTAGATTTCATTGTTCTTGATATAGATTGCAATCCTTCTTGCCCTATTATTCTTGGTAGACCTTTCCATAGAACGGTTGGTGCGATTATTGATATAAAGGAAGGGAATATTAGATTTAAATTTCCATTAAAAAAGGGCATGGAACACTTTCCAAGAAAGAAAATAAAATTACCATATGAAACTATCATGAGAGCCACTTATGGATTGCCTACCAAAGATGGCAATACTTAGATCTATCCTCGCTTTTGTGCCTAGCTAGGGGCGTTAAACGATAGCGCTTGTTGGGAGGAAACCCAATTTTATTTTTATTCCTTGCTTTTTGATCCTGCTTAGTAATAAATAAATTATTTAGCCTCTGTTTTGGTTGTGTTTTTGTGTTTAATTAGTGTTTGTGCCAAGTAGAACCGTTGGGAAGACTTGGGGAAAGTCTTGTTAAACTTGCTGTAAAAAACAGAAACTTTAGCGCTCACGAGAACTGCTGTCATTTTTATTTGAAGAGTGATATTTAGTTAATTATTTTTTCATATGATTAATAGATAAATTTCTCACGTCCAGAAATTTATTTTAGAATTTTTGGGGTTCCAGATCTTGCGCTATCTACATATTACTACAGACTGTTCTGTTTTGACAGATTCTGTTTTTAGTGTGTTGTTTGCTTATTTTGATGAATCTATGGCTAGTAAAATAGTTTATAATCCATAGAGAAGCTGGAATACAGTAGGTTTAACACCAATATAAATAAAGAATGAGTTCATTACAGTACCTTGAAGTGGTCTTTTGTTTTCTTTCGCTAACGGAGCTCACAAGTTTTCTATTTTGAGTTTTGTGTTGTGAAGTTTTCAAGTTTTGGGTGAATTCTTTTGATGGATTATGGAACAAGGAGCGGCAAGAGCCTAAGCTTGGGGATGCCCATGGCACCCCCAAGATAATCCAAGGACACCAAGAAGCCAAAGCTTGGGGATGCCCCGGAAGGCATCCCCTCTTTTGAATACTTCCATTGGTAATTTACTTGGAGCTATATTTTTATTCACCAACATGATATGTGTTTTGCTTGGAGTGTATTGTATTATTTGTGTCTTTGTGTCTTAGTATGCCACAATCATACTTGCTGTACACACCTTTTGAGAGAGCCATACATGAATTAAAATTTGATAGAATACTCTATGTGCTTCACTTATATCTTTTGAGCTAAGTAGTTTTGCTCTATGTGCTTCACTTATATCTTTTGAGCATTATAATTTTGCTCTATGTGCTTCACTTAGATCTTTTAGAGCATGGTGGTGGATTTGTTTTAAACAAACTATTGATATCTCATGCTTCACCTAAATTATTTTGAGAGTCTCTTAATAGCATGGTAATTTGCTTAATAATAATATGCTTGGTGTTCAAGATTTGTGAAACTATCTTTTGAGTGTCTTGAATACTAAGAAAAGATTGAAGCATGATAATTTTTTTGAGATATGGAGGTGATAATATTAAAGTCATGCTAGTTGAGTAGTTGTGAATTTAAAGAATACTTGTGTTAAAGTTTGTGATTCCCATAGCATGCACGTATGGTGAACCGTTATGTGATGAAGTCGGAGCATGATTTATTTATTGATTGTCTTCCTTATGAGTGGCGGTCGAGGACGAGCGATGGTCTTTTCCTACCAATCTACCCCCCTAGAAGCATGTGCTTAATACTTTGCTTTGATAACTTCTAGATTTTTGCAATAAGTATATGAGTTCTTTATGACTAATGTTGAGTCCATGGATTATACGCACTCTCACCCTTCCACCTTTGCTAGCCTCTGTAATACCGCACACTTTTCGCCGGTATCATACACCTACCATATACCTTCCTCAAAACAGCCACCATACCTACCTATTATGGCATTTCCATAGCCATTTCGAGATATATTGCCATGCAACTTTCCACCGTTCCGTTCATGACACATTCCATCATTGTCATATTGCATATCCCGGTACACCGCCGGATGCATTCACATAGAGTCATGTTTTGTTCTAAGTATCGAGTTGTAATTGTTGAGTTGTAAGAAAAATAAAAGTGTGATGATCATCATTATTAGAGCATTGTCCCAGTGAGGAAAGAATGATGGAGGCTATGATTCCCCCATAAGTCGGGATGAGACTCCGGACGAAAAATAAATAAAAGAGGCCAAAGAAACCCAAATAAAAAAAAGAAAAAAAGAGGCCATAAAAAAGAGAGAGAAAAGGCCCAAATAAAATATATATATATATATATATATATAATGATGAGAGAAAAAGAGAGAAGGGACAATGTTACTATCCTTTTACCACACTTGTGCTTCAAAGTAGCACCATGATCTTCATAGTAGAGAGTCTCTCATGTTATCACTTTCATATACTAGTGGGAATTTTACATTATAGAACTTGGCTTGTATATTCCAATGATGGGCTTCCTCAAATTGCCCTAGGTCTTCATGAGCAAGCAAGTTGGATGCACACCCACTTAGTTTCTTTTTGAGCTTTCATATACTTATAGCTCTAGTGCATCCGTTGCATGGCAATCCCTACTCACTCACATTGATATCTATTGATGGGCATCTCCATAGCCCGTTGATACGCCTAGTTGATGTGAGACTATCTTCTCCTTTTTGTCTTCTCCACAACCACCATTCTATTCCACCTATAGTGCTATATCCATGGCTCACGCTCATGTATTGCGTGAAGATTGAAAAAGTTTTGAAAAAGTTAGAGTATGAAACAATTGCTTGGCTTGTCATCGGGGTTGTGCATGATTTAAATATTTTGTGTGGTGAAGATAGAGCATAGCCAGACTATATAATTTTGTAGGGAAAACTTTCTTTGGCCATGTTATTTTGAGAAGACATAATTGCTTTGTTAGTATGCTTGAAGTATTATTATTTTTATGTCAATATAAACTTTTGTCTTGAATCTTTCTAATCTGAATATTCATACCACAATTAAGAAGATTTGCATTGAAATTATGCCAAGTAGCACTCCGCATCAAAAATTCTCTTTTTATCATTTACCTACTCGAGGACGAGCAGGAATTAAGCTTGGGGATGCCTGATACGTCTCCAACGTATCTATAATTTTTTATTGCTCCATGCTATATTATCTACTGTTTTGGACTATATTGGGCTTTATTTTCCACTTTTATATTATTTTTGGGACTAACCTATTAACCGGAGGCCCAGCCCAGAATTGCTGTTTTTTGCCTATTTCAGTGTTTCGGAGAAACAGAATATCAAACGGAGTCCAAACGGAATAAAATCTTCGGGAACATGATTTTCTCACCGAACGTGATCCACGAGACTTGGACCCTACTCCAAGGAGTCAAAGAGAAGGTCACGAGGGTGGGGGTGCCCCCCCTAGGGCGTGCCCCCTGCCTTGTGTGCCACTTGGTGCTCCACCGACGTACTCCTTCCTCCTATATATACACACGTACCCCCAAACGACCAGAACAGGAGCCAAAAACCTAATTCCACTGCCGCAACTTTATGTATCCACAAGATCCCATCTTGGGGCCTGATCCGGAGCTCCGGCGGAAGAGGGCCGTCATCATGGAGGGCTTCTACATCATCATAGCCTCTTCGATGAAGTGTGAGTAGTTTACCTCAGACCTTCGGGTCCATAGTTAGTAGCTAGATGGCTTCTTCTCTCTTTTTGGATCTCAATTCAAAGTTCTCCCTGAGGGAGTCCTGGATTAGGGGGTGTTCGGGTAGCCGGACTATACCTTCAGCCGAACTCCAGGACTATCAAGATACAAGATTGAAGACTCCGTCCCGTGTCCGGATGGGACTTTCCTTGGTGTGGAAGGCAAGCTTGGCGATGCGGATATTCAAGATCTCCTACCATTGTAACCGACTTTGTGTAACCCTAATCCTCTTCGATGTCTATATAAACCGGAGGGTTTTAGTCCGTATGACAACTTCATCATACAACAATCATACCATAGGCTAGCTTTTAGGGTTTAGCCTCCTTGATCTCGTGGTAGATCTACTCTTGTACTACCCATATCATCAATATTAATCAAGCAGGACGTAGGGTTTTACCTCCATCAAGAGGGCCCGAACCTGGGTAAAACATTGTGTCCCTTGTCTCCTGTTACCATCCGGCCTAGACGCACAGTTCGGGACCCCCTACCCGAGATCCGCCAGTTTTGACACCGACATTGGTGCTTTCATTGAGAGTTCCTCTGTGTCGTTGCTTTCAGGCCCGATGGCTTCTTCGATCATCAACCACGATGCAGTCCAGGGTGAGACTTTTCTCCCCGGACAGATCTTCGTCTTCGACGGCTTCGCACTGCGGGCCAACTCGCTTGGTCACCTTGAGCAGATCGAAAGTTACGCCCCTGGCCATCAGGTCAGGTTTGGAAGCCTAAACTACACGGCTGACATCAGCGGGGACTTGATCTTCAACGGATTCGAGCGACAGCCAAGCGTGCCGCACTGTCTCCATGGGCATGATATAGCTCTGCCGCCGAACAGCGCCTTGGAGGCCGCACACGCATCGGTTCCGACCATTGATTCGGAGCCCTCAGCGCCAATCGAGGATCAGCGGTTGGATGCTGCCTCAGGGGCTGCGATCTCAGAGGCGATCGAGCCGAACTCCAGCCCCGCACTCCGCATGGCCCGTGACTCCGAGGAGCCAGATTCCTCTCCGAACTCCGAGCCCCCCGCGCCCCCGCCGATCGAATCCGATTGGGCGCCGATAATGGAGTTCACCGCCGCGGACATCTTTCAGCACTCTCCCTTCGGCGACATCCTGAATTCTCTAAAGTCTCTCTCTTTATCAGGAGAGCCCTGGCCGGACTACGGTCAGCAAGGTTGGGATACGGACGATGAAGAAATTCAAAACCCACCCACCACCCACTTTGTAGCCACTGTCGATGACTTAACCAACATGCTCGACTTCGACTCCAAAGACATCGGCGGTATGGACGACGATGCAGGAGACAACCAAGAACCAACGCCTATAGGGCATTGGACAGCCACCTCATCTCACGATGTGTACATGGTGGATACCCCTAAAGGAAGCAACAACGAGGAAAACGGGGAGGGGGATCGATCTCTCGAAAAACAATCAAAGCGTCAGCGTAAACGCCGACCTAAGCCCCGCCTCGATAAAGACCCAGCCATAGAGCAGGATGAGCCAGTAGACGACGAGCATGCCTTAGAGCAACCGTCCCAACAGGACAACCCGGATAGAGAAACCGAACATTCCTCCCCCGGTGAAAATGGCATTCTGGACGACCCTACGCCGGACAAGCCCACGAAGCAGAAGAACCTCCACAAACGGCTCGTTGCAACCGCATGTAGCCTGAAAAAGCAGAAGCGGAAGCTAAAGACTGCGGAAGATGCACTTAGGATCAGATGGAGTAAAGTAATCAATACCGCAGACAAATACGGCGGCAGTCGCCGCACTAAAAGCTATCCGAGGAGAAAACTACTGCCTGAATTCGACGAGGAGGCCTTAGAGCCCTCGCATTCAAAAAGTAAGAAAGCCACACGGTCGGATAGACGACCCCAGTGCCAGCTTAAAGTGGCAAGCAGCGCCACACTTAAGCCGGTATGTGACCCACTTAAGGATTCACATCATGGCCCAGCCAGGTCCATTTACGGGCCAATAAAGCAAGCTCTCGTAAGCAATGCAATAAAGCCATTATCAGAATATGGCACACCCAAATACAGGGGTGCCGCACACCCCCTATGTTTCACCGATGAGGTCCTGGATTATGAATTTCCAGCGGGATTCAAACCCATAAACATAGAGGCATATGATGGAACAACAGACCCTGGAGTCTGGATCGAGGATTATATCCTCCACATACATATGGCTCGAGGAGATGACCTCCACGCCACAAAATACTTACCCCTCAAGCTTAAAGGGCCAGCCTGGCATTGGCTTAAAAGCCTTCCTGAAAACACAATCGGAAGTTGGGAAGAGCTCGAGGACGCTTTCCGAGCAAATTAAGGGACCTATGTCCGCCCTCCAGATGGACACGATCTTAGTCACATAACTCAACAGCCCGGAGAGTCAGCTCGGCAATTCTGGAATAGATTTCTTACTAAAAAGAATCAGATAGTCGACTGTCCGGACGCTGAAGCCTTAGCAGCTTTCAGGCATAATGTCCGAGACAAATGGCTCACCAGACGCCTCGGCCAAGAAAAGCCAAGAACAATGGCCGCACTAACAAGCATCATGAACCGCTTTTGCGCAGGAGAGGATAGCTGGTTGGCAAGATGCAGCACCAGCGACCCAAGTACATCTGAAACTAGGGATGGAAACGGAAAACTATGACGCAATAAGGACCGTCGCCGGACTAAGGAAAAAAGTCCGAAGAGCACGACAGTTAACGCCGGATTCAAAAGCTCACGACAGAATCAGAAAAAGCTGCCCCTCCAAGATAACAGGGACGACCTATCCAACCTAAACAAAATCCTGGATAGGATATGTCAAATACACAGTACTCACGGAAAGCCTGCTAACCATACCCACATAGACTGTTGGGTTTTCAAACAATCTGGCAGACTCAACACCGAACACAAGGGGCTCGATACACCAAGCGAAGACGAGGACGAACCCCAAAAGCAGAGTACCAGGAAACAAAAGAATTTCCCACAAGAAGTAAAAACAGTAAACTTACTCCACATAACAAAACGTGCGGCACCCATAAAGGTACGCGCCCCACGGTCTATCCCAAAGGAATCCCGCCACTGGTTGTCAAAACCAATCATCTTCGATCATCTGGACTATTCTAGAAGTATCAGGAACCCAGGCTGGACTGCCCTGGTACTCGATCCAATAATTGGCGGACTCCAGTTTTCAAATGTCCTTATGGACAGTGGCAGCGGACTCAGCCTGATATATCAGGACTCAATCCGCCACATGGGAATCGACCCAAAAATAATTCGCCACAGCAAAACCTCCTTTCAAGGAGTAACACCAGGTCCGGACACCCATTGCATGGGTTTTCTCTGGCTCGAGGTTATTTTCGGCTCTGCCGATAACTTCCGTCGCGAAAAGCTGACTTTCCACATCGTCCCATTCTCAAGTCGCTGTCAAGCACTGCTGGGACGCGAAGCTTTCGCCCGCTTTAACGCAATACCGCATTATGCATCTCTTACGGTTAAGATGCTCGGTCCACGCGGCATCATCTCCTTAACGGGGAAGCAGTAAGGGTGCCTCCCCCAAGCGGAGGATTGTGCGGCCGCTTTAACAGCCCCACAATACAATGGCTTCACCAGCCAGAACATCGGAATAGGTCATTAAGACCACGGACACGGATAGACGAGTCCGGCACAAAAGTATCGTTGATAAAGGCTTAGTGGCCATATACCCCTGCACTAGGGGCTTCACACGTATAAAATAAGAGACAATAAAGCTCAATTTTCCATATTTTACTTTACGCTTTGTTTATTTCATATAAATTTTGTTCGGCACGCCCCTTTTTCAACTTAGTTGCTCTCTTTTTTATAGATGAACGTCGTGTTGCGCCCGTCCAGGATACGGCACAACGGAGACACAGGCGCAGACGTGCAGTAGGGACCCATTCCAAGGATTCTTTTCAGATTAAGACCCTACGTAAACCTTTTTTACTGTCTCTTGTTGATACACATCCCCTGGTTCTATGACCAAGGAGGAGGCTGGCGTCTTGGCATGTGGCCACGTCAGAATCTTGCGCGTACCTAGACACTAGGGGCTTATACCTTAGAGCGTTACTTAGCCCGCTCTAATAAAGACCGAATACCTTAGGGAGTGTTCGGCGTCGCGAGTTTGGCCTTATATGCATCAGCTCCAAGTCATGATTTTGGTCAAATGTTGGGTTGCCCGGCTCCTGTGTTCGGCCGCCTTATGTTCCGCTCTATCGGCTAAGGCAGCACCAGGAGAACTACTGCGATTGTGCCCTGGTTCGGCCAGGCGAGCACCTCAGTAGAGAAAGCTGAAAACCGACTATCATGATATGGCGTGAGACTGGTCAACCACTCGATGACTCTCCGGAATCTATAGGATTCCCCCGCATTAACGAAGGGCCGTTTCCCGGGCAGGCACATACGCACCCCGAATTCGGGCGAGCGCAATCGCCACCAGGGGCTACCTAAATAGTCCCATTGTCAAGCTCCTATGGCTAAGTGAAAGTGTTAAAGCATTATAGTCTGGTTGCCTAGCTTGCTGCGCTATAACCTCCTTTGTAGGACCAAGACGTTGGATTAAGTGTGAAAATGCGCCTTCTGCGAGCACCCCCGCACTATGTGCATGGGGGCTGAAGCCAATGACTGCCATCTTTCAGATTTTGTATGTATATCTTAAAACGGCCGCACAGGAGGTGTTCCACATACTTGCACGCACAAGTATAAAAGGCTACTACAATTCATCAAAACATTTGCTTCATAATTACATATGCTATCAGAATATAGCATCCTTCGAGCACTGCGTCTCTATTACACGAGCGCCTTCAAGGACTTCCTGAAAATAGTGCTCAGAGGGTACTCGTCTTTGGTCCGAATCTCGGGATGCAACAACGGTGGTCTCCATCTCTGCCCAGTATGTCTTGACACAGGCAAGAGCCATCCGTGCGCCCTCTATGCATGCTGACCTCTTCATCGCATCGATACGTGGCACCGCGCCAAGGAATTGCTGCACCAAGCCAAAATAACTTTTCGGCTCCGATCTCCCCGGCCACAGATGACCCATGACGTACTTCATGGCGAGTCCGGACAATCTATTCAGTTCGGCCCATTGAGCCAAACGATCATCCACTGCCAGTGGACGCTCTGAATTGTGGAACTGCGACCAGAAAAGCCTTTCCACCTCGCGATCTTCTTGATCTCAAAAGTGTTCGGTCGCATCAGCAGCACTCGCTGCCAAATCTAGATAAGTGTCCTTCGCACTCCACATCCGGTCCAACGGAGCAAACTTCGGATCGCCAAACTTCCTCCGCAGCATAAAGGGCTTTCCAGCCGCAATCTGTCCGGCCTGACGCAGCTCCTCCTTCGCAGCTCTCATCGCAGAGCGAGCGTCCTTGGCATCAACAACGGCCTTCTCTAAGTCCGTTTGTCTCGCCCGGTCTTCTTTCTAAAGAGACTTGCAATGGTCAGCAACGCTTTTTAACTTCACGGCCATCTCGGCCATCTCCTTCTTGCTTCGGCAGTGAGCAGCCTGTTCGGCTCTCAGCTCTTCAAGTGCCTTCTCGGCAACCGCATCACCTGTCCTGGCTTGTTCCTTAGCTCGGGCAAGTTCCGCCCGGAGACTCTCCACGGCGGCCGCACCATCTGCGTCAAGCACACACAGTAAGATACTGGCATAAAAGCTCCTCTTACCAGATGCCGCCCGAGGAATTGCATACCTTGAGCATCATCAAGTCGCTCGTTGACGAGCATGATGTCGGCATCTGCCACGTCAAGTTGCCGCTTTAGTTCGGCAAAATCATCAGTTCGGCTCGATTCCGGACACTTCGCCACCTATATACAAAGGCGAAAATTAGACCTAGGGTTATGATCCTCTGCGCGCCGTCAATTTTGACACCGCACAGAGTCTCAGGGGCTACTATCTACACAGGGCGCATCTTGTTTATGCGCAACTGACAAAGAAGTACATTATCAAACGTACCTCAAAACCCATCAGCAAACTTCTGACGGCCTCGTGCAATCCACTTTCCACGGACGAAATCCTTCCAATCACCGTACCCATCAATGCATGGTGCTCCTCTGAGATAGAAGCTCGCCCCAGCAGAATCATCAGCTCCTCCGACCGCGCACCAGACGGTGCCGGACTCGTCCTATGACCTCCATCGAAGGTAGGACGCGGAGAACCTTGGGGGGCCATATGGCTACCTTCTACCCCTGCCGGATTCAAAGAAACCCTCCGCGACGACACCTCAGGGTCGCCCGCCTCGCTAGGCGGCACGACAGGGGGAGGCGTTCCACTCTCCATCATCTCCGGAAGAAGATCCCCCGAAGACGAGCTCTGCTGAGAAGGGCTGAGGTCCGAGCTACAAGGTAAAATTTCGGTTAATCTTCTCAAATAAGAAGTAAGGATTTATCTCATCCCTCTAAAGGAAAACCTTTCTCTACTTACGGCTCGCTGGAGGGATGATTCCTTTGGGGGCGTAGTTCGGCCGAGGGTCTCCCCGGCGCCGGACCCTCTGACGAGGACTTCTTCCCCCGCTTTGAGGCCATGGTCTCCGGGTCGTCAGAGGTGGCCCTCTTCTTCCCCCTAGGAGAGGAATTGTCGGTTCCTCCCTTCGGAGCAGCCTCCTTCGAGGAGGCCATAGTTTCCTTGTCCTCCCCCTCACTTCCCTCCAAAGGCACGATCTTCAACATCCTGACTAGCATGGGATCCGGCCTGGTCTCAGGAAGGGGAGCCGGACACCTGATCAGCTTTGCCTTCGCTACCCACTCCTGTTTAAAAGGACAGCTCTTTTAGGGGCGAGTTTATGACAATTTTACGGATAGCGAGTCCGGGCACAAGGTTACTTACTTGAGTATCCGGGCGATTGCAGCTTAAACCTGCGTCCTCGGTCAAATCCGGACACATTGCTTGTGATCCGAAGAACATTTTATACATCTCCACGGGCGTTGCGCCCATAAAATGCTGGAGAGCTCGTGGTCCCTCCGGATTAAACTCCCACAGACGAAGGGAGCGACGTTTGCCGGGCAATGTTCGGCGAATCAGCATGACCTGCGTCACCTTGACCAGGTTGAGGTCTCTTTCTGAGAGATCCCTAATGCGGCCCTGCAACAGGGGCACGTCTTTGGATAACCCCCAATCTAATCCTTTGTTGACCCATGACGCTAGCCGTGGTGGGGGACCCGAGCGAAAGGCAGGAGGCGCCACCCACTTGGCGCTCCTGGGAGCGGTGATATAGAACCACTCTCGTTGCCACAAGCCGAGCTCCTCTTGAAAGGAGCCCTCGGGCCATGGAGCATCGGCATTCTTACTTATGACAGCACCTCCGCACTCTGCGTGTCGTCCCTCAATCATCTTCGGCTCCACTCCAAAAGTCTTGAGCCATAATCCGAAGTGAGGAGTAACACGGAGGAACGTTTCGCATACAACGATGAATGAGGAAATGTGGAGGATGGACTCCGGAGCTAGGTCATGAAATTCCAGCCCATAATAGAACATCAGCCCCCTCGCGAAGGGATCCATCGGGAAGCCTAAACCCCGAAGGAAGTGATACATGAACACTACACTCTCACCAGGCTGGGGACTGGGAATAGCCTGCCTTTGAGCAGGCAACCTATGCAAAATTTCGGCGGTCAAAAACTTAACCTCTCTAAACCTTAGCATGTCCTCCTCCGTGACGGAGGAGGGCATCCATCGGCCTTGAAGGTCGGAACCGGACATTGTCGAAGGTCCGAAGCGCCTGGAATCTGGAGCCTGGGGTGTTGGAACTCGAGGCGACAGGCGAACTTGTTTTGAGATTGGAGAAAAGGAGTAAGGCCTTGGTCTCTTTATAAGAGGTTGAATACCAGGAGCCCTCCTCGTAACCGTTTGGGACTCGCCTTTAATCGAGAAAACATGCTAACGAGCACGATTGGGTTACCCACGTCCGTATTGATGAGAATCCCGTAAATAAAGGGGACACGGTCTCTGCTTTGACAAGACGTGCCAAGGAAACCGCCTCGCAAAGCACGCTGAGGTGGAAAAGCAAAAACGATTCGAATAAAGGCTTGGCCGTAGTGTGATGTCACGCTGCGGAATACGTCAGCAGATTAGATTTGTGCTAATATTATTCTCTCTGTGGCAATACGTGGAAACTTATTTTGCAGAGCCGGACACTACTCTTGGTGTTTACAAACTTTTATGAAGAATTTGGAGGAGGAACCCGCCTTGCAATGCCGAAGACAATTTGCGCGCCGGACTCGTCATCATTGAAGCCTGGTTCAGGGGCTACTGAGGGAGTCCTGGATTAGGGGGTGTTCAGGTAGCCGGACTATACCTTCAGCCGAACTCCAGGACTATGAAGATACAAGATTGAAGACTCCGTCCCGTGTCCAGATGGGACTTTCCTTGGCGTGGAAGGCAAGCTTGGCGATGCGGATATTCAAGATCTCCTGCCATTGTAACCGACTTTGTGTAACCCTAACCCTCTCGGGTGTCTATATAAACTGGAGGGTTTTAGTCCGTAGGACAACTTCATCATACAACAATCATACCATAGGCTAGCTTTTAGGGTTTAGCGTCCTTGATCTCGTGGTAGATCTACTCTTGTACTACCCATATCATCAATATTAATCAAGCAGGACGTAGGGTTTTACCTCCATCAAGAGGGCCCGAACCTGGGTAAAACATTGTGTCCCTTGTCTCCTGTTACCATCCGGCTTAGACGCACAGTTCGGGACCCCCTACCCGAGATCCGCCGGTTTTGACACCGACACTCCCCCTCTCTTGTGGAGATCTATTCGATGTACTCTTATTTTTGCTGTGTGTTTGTTGAGACCGATGAATTGTGGGTTTATGATCAAGTCTATCTATGAATAATATTTGAATCTTCTCTGAATTCTTTTATGTATGATTGGTTATCTTTGCAAGTCTCTTCGAATTATCCGTTTGGTTTGGCCAACTAGATTGGTAGTTCTTGCCATGGGAGAAGTGCTTAGCGTTGGGTTCGATCTTGCGGTGTCCTTTCCCAGTGACAGAAGGGGCAGCAAGGCACGTATTGCATCGTTGCGATCAAGGATAACAAGATGGGGTTTATTTCATATTGCATGAATTTATCTCTCTACATCATGTCATCTTGCTTAAGGTGTTACTCTGTTTTTAACTTAATACTCTAGATGCATGCTGGATAGCGGTCGATGAGTGGAGTAATAGTAGTAGATGCAGAATCATTTCGATCTACTTGTCACGGACGTGATGCCTATATACATGATCATGCCTAGATATTCTCATAACTATGCTCAATTCTATCAATTGCTCAACTGTAATTTGTTCACCCACCGTAGAATACTTATGCTCTTGAGAGAAGCCACTAGTGAAACCTATGGCCCCCGGGTCTATTCTCATCATATCAATCTCCATCACTTTAATCTTGCTTTGATTTTTTACTTTGCCTTTACTTTTTACTTTGCATCTTTATACCAAAAATACCAAAAATATTATATCTATCAGATCTCACTCTCGTAAGTGACTGTGAAGGGATTGACAACCTCTAATCGCGTTGGTTGTGAGTAGCTATCGTTTTGTGCAGGTACGAGGGACTTGAGCGTGGCCTCCTACTGGATTGATACCTTGGTTCTCAAAAACTGAGGGAAATACTTACGCTACTCTGCTGCATCATCCCTTCCTCTTCGGGGAAAACCAACGCAAGCTCAAGAAGGCGCAATATACTATCTTGGACATCTTTTATGATTGTGAGCACTCATTAAAATATGACATGCTAAAGAGTTGACGTTGGACAAGGAAGACAACATAATGGGTTATGTTTTCTTACATCTGAAATAAATTATATTGTCATGGATCATCCAACATGATTGAGCTTGCATTTCCCTCTCTTGCTAGCCAAATTCATCGCACCAAGTAGAAATACTACTTGTTCTTCCAAATATCCTTAAACTAGTTTTGCCATGAGAGTCCACCATACCTACCTATGGATTGAATAAGATCCTCCAAGCAAGTTGTCATCGGTGCAAAGCAATAAAAATTGCTCTCTAAATATGTATGACTTATTAGTATGGGAGAAATAATCTTTATACGATCGTGTGATATGGAAGAAATAAAAGCGACATACTGCATAATAAAGGTCCATACCACTGAAGGAAATATGCCCTAGAGGCAATAATAAAGTTATTATTTATTTCCTTATATCATGATAAATGTTTATTATTCATGCTAGAATTGTATTAACCGGAAACATAATACATGTGTGAATACATAGACAAACAGAGTGTCACTAGTATGCCTCTACTTGACTAGCTCGTTAATCAAAGATGGTTACGTTTCCTAACCATAGACAAAAGAGTTGTTATTTGAGTAATGAGGTCACATCATTAGTTGAATGATCTGATTGACATGACCCATTCCATTAGCTTAGCACCTGATCGTTTAGTATGTTGCTATTGCTTTCTTCATGACTTATACATGTTCCTATAACTATGAGATTATGCAACTCCCGTTTGCCGGAGGAACACCTTGGGTGCTACCAAACGTCACAACGTAACTGGGTGATTATAAAGGAGCATTACAGGTGTCTCCAAAAGTAGATGTTGGGTTGGCATATTTCGAGATTAGGATTTGTCACTCCGATTGTCGGAGAGGTATCTCTGGGCCCTCTCGGTAATGCACATCACATAAGCCTTGCAAGCACTGCAACTAATATGTTAGTTGTGAGATGATGTATTACGGAACGAGTAAAGAGACTTGCCAGTAACGAGATTGAACTAGGTATTGGATACCGACGATCGAATCTCGGGCAAGTAACATACCGATGACAAAGGGAACAACGTATGTTGTTATGCGGTCTGACCGATAAAGATCTTCATAGAATATGTAGGAGCCAATATGGGCATCCAGGTCCCGCTATTGGTTATTGACCGGAGACGTGTCTCGGTCATGTCTACATTGTTCTCGAACCCGTAGGGTCCGCACGCTTAAGGTTACGATGACAGTTATATTATGAGTTTACATGTTTTATGTACCGAAGGAGTTTGGAGTCCCGGATGAGATTGGGGACATGACGAGGAGTCTCGAAATGGTCGAGACGTAAAGATTCATATATTGGATGATATGGTTAGGCCAAGGGGTCAAGCCCATGAGGCTTTAGATCGGTGCAAAAGGAGTTCTGCGGAGTCCAGGGGGCCAAACGCCGGAGACCCTGGCGTCTGGCCCTGGGCCAGACGCCAAGGATTGTGGCGTTTGGTCCTGGAGTCCGAGTGGGACTCTTGCCTTTCGGGCAAAACCGACTTTGAGGAGGCTTTTGCTCCAAGTTTCGACCCCGGGGCTCAACATATAAATAGAGGGACAGGGCTAGCACCAAAGACACAACAATTGATCCCTTGGATCTCTTAGCCGTGTGCGGTGCCCCCCTCCACCATCGTCCACCTTGATAATATCGTAGCGGTGCTTAGGCGAAGCCCTGCGACGGTAGAACATCAAGATCGTCACCACGCCGTCGTGCTGACGGAACTCTCCCTCGACACTCGGCTGGATCGGAGTTCGAGGGACGTCATCGAGCTGAACGTGTGCTAGAACTCGGAGGTGCCGTAGTTTCGGTACTTGATCGGTCGGGCCGTGAAGACGTACGACTACATCAACCGCGTTGTGCTAACGCTTCCGCTTACGGTCTACAAGGGTATGTAGACAACACTCTCCCCTCTCGTTGCTATACATCACCATGATCTTGCGTATGCATAGGAAATTTTTGAAATTACTACGAAACCCAACAGTGGCATCCGAGCCTAGGTTACTTATGTTGATGTTATATGCACGAGTAGAACACAAGTGAGTTGTGGACGATACAAGTCATACTGCCTACCAGCATGTCATACTTTGGTTCGGCGGTATTGTTGGACGAGACGACCCGGACCAACCTTACGCGTACGCTTACGCGAGACCGGTTCCCTCGACGTGCTTTGCACATAGATGGCTTGCGGGCGACTGTCTCTCCAACTTTAGTTGAACCGAGTATGGCTACGCCCGGTCCTTGAGAAGGTTAAAACGGAGTCTATTTGACAAACTATCGTTGTGGTTTTGATGCGTAGGTGAGATTGGTTCTTACTTAAGCCCGTAGCAGCCACGTAAAACATGCAACAACAAAGTAGAGGACGTCTAACTTGTTTTTGCAGGGCATGTTGTGATGTGATATGGTCAAAGCATGATGCTGAATTTTATTGTATGAGATGATCATGTTTTGTAACCGAGTTATCGGCAACTGGCAGGAGCCATATGGTTGTCGCTTTATTGTATGCAATGCAATCACGATGTAATGCTTTACTTTATTACTAAACGGTAGTGATAGTCGTGAAAGCATAAGATTGGCGAGACGACAACGATGCTACGATGGAGATCAAGGTGTCGCGCCGGTGACGATGGTGATCATGACGATGCTTTGGAGATGGAGATCACAAGCACAAGATGATGATGGCCATATCATATCACTTATATTGATTGCATGTGATGTTTATCTTTTTATGCATCTTATCTTGCTTTGATTGACGGTAGCATTATAAGATGATCTCTCACTAAATTATCAAGAAGTGTTCTCCCTGAGTATGCACCGTTGCCAAAGTTCGTCGTGCCCAGACACCACGTGATGATCGGGTGTGATAAGCTCTACGTCCATCTACAACGGGTGCAAGCCAGTTTTGCACACGCAGAATACTCAGGTTAAACTTGACGAGCCTAGCATATACAGATATGGCCTCGGAACACGGAGACCGAAAGGTCGAGCGTGAATCATATAGTAGATATGATCAACATAACGATGTTCACCATTGAAAACTACTCCATCTCACGTGATGATCGGTCATGGTTTAGTTGATTTGGATCACGTAATCACTTAGAGGATTAGAGGGATGTCTATCTAAGTGGGAGTTCTTAAATAATATGATTAATTGAACTTTAATTTATCATGAACTTAGTCCTGGTAGTATTTTGCAAATTATGTTGTAGATCAATAGCTCGCGTTGTTGCTTCCCTGTGTTTATTTTGATATGTTCCTAGAGAAAATCATGTTGAAAAATGTTAGTAGCAATGATGCGGATTATATCCGTGATCTGAGGTTTATCCTCATTACTGCACAGAAGAATTATGTCCTTGATGCACCGCTAGGTGACGGACCTATTGCAGGAGCAGATGCAGACGTTATGAACGTTTGGCTAGCTCAATATGATGACTACTTAATAGTTTAGTGCACCATGCTTAATGGCTTAGAATCGGGACTTCAACGACGTTTTGAACGTCATGGAGCATATGAGATGTTCCAGGAGTTGAAGTTAATATTTCAAGCAAATACCCGAGTTGAGAGATATGTAGTCTCCAACAAGTTCTATAGCTAAAAGATGGAGGAGAATCGCTCAACTAGTGAGCATGTGCCCAGATTGTCTGAGTATAACAATCGCTTGAATCAAGTGGGAGTTAATCTTCCAGATAAGATAGTGATTGACAGAATTCTCTAGTCACCATCACCAAGTTAGTAGAACTTCGTGATGAACTATGATATGCAAGGGATAACGGAAACAATTCCCAAGCTCTTCGTAATGCGGAAATTGACGAAGGTAGAAATCGAGAAAAACATCAAGTGTTGATGGTAGACAAGACCACTAGTTTCAAGAAAAGGGCAGAGGGAAGAAGGGGAACTTCAAATAGAATGGCAAGCAAGTTGCTGCTCAAGTGAAGAAGCCCAAGTCTGGTCCTAAGCCTGAGACTAAGTGTTTCTACTGCAAAGGGACTGGTCACTGGAAGCGGAACTACCCCAAGTGATTGGCAGATAAGAAGGATGGCAAAGTGAACATAAGTATATTTTATATACATGTTATTGATGTGTACTTTACTAGTGTTTATGGCAACCCCTCAGTATTTGATACTAGTTCAGTTGCTAAGATTAGTAACTCGAAACGGGAGTTGCAGAATAAACAGAGACTAGTTAAGGGTGAAGTGACGATGTGTGTTGGAAGTGGTTCCAAGATTGATATGATCATCATCGCAGACTCCCTATACTTTCGGGATTAGTGTTGAACCTGAATAAGTGTTATTTGGTGTTTGCGTTGAGCATGAATATGATTTGATCATGTTTATTGTAATACGGTTATTCATTTAAGTAAGAGAATAAATTGTTGTTCTGTTTACATGAATAAAACCTTATATGGTTACACACCCAATGAAAATAGTTCGTTGGATCTCGATCGTAGTGATACACATAATCATAATATTGAAACCAAAAGATGCAAAGTTAATAATGATAGTGCAACTTATTTGTAGCACTGCCGTTTAGGTCATATTGGTGTAAAGCGCATGAAGAAACTCCATGCTGATGGGATTTTGGAATCACTTGATTATGAATCACTTGATGCTTGCGAACCATGCCTTTTGGGCAAGATGACTAAAACGCCGTTCTCCGGAACAATGAAGCAAGCAACAGATTTGTTGGAGATCATACATACTGATGTATGTGGTCCGGTGAATATTAAAGCTTGCAGCAGGTATCATTATTTTCTCACCTTCACAGATGATTTAAGCAGATATGGGTATATCTACTTAATGAAACATAAGTCTGAAACATTTGAAAAGTTCAAAGAATTTCAGAGTGAAGTTGAAAATCATCGTAACAAGAAAATAAAGTTTCTACGATCTGATCGTGGAGGAGAATATTTGAGTTACGAGTTTGGTGTACATTTGAAAAACTGTGGAATAGTTTCACAACTCACGCCACCCGGAACACCACAGCGTAATGGTGTGTCCGAACGTCGTAATCGTACTTTATTAGATATATAGTGCAATCTATGATGTCTCTTATGGATCTACCACTATCGTTTTGGGGTTATGCATTAAAGACAGCTACATTCACATTAAATAGGGCACCATCTAAATCCGTTGAGGCGACACCATATGAACTATGGTTTGGCAAGAAACCTAAGCTGTCGTTTCTTAAAGTTTAGGGTTGCAATGCTTATATGAAAAAATTTCATCCTGATAAGCTCAAACTCAAATCGGAGAAGTGCGTCTTCATAGGATATCCAGAGGAAACTATTGGATACACCTTCTACCACAGATCCGAAGGCAAGACTTTTTTTGCTAAATCCGGAAACTTTCTGGAGAAGGGGTTTCTCTTGAAAGAAGTGAGTGGGAGGAAAGTAGAACTTGACAAGGTAACTGTACCTGCTCCCTTATTGGAAAGTAGTACATCACAGAAAACTGTTTTTGTGACACCTACACCAGTTAGTGAGGAAGCTAATGATGATGATCATGAAACTTCAGAACAAGATACTACTGAACCTCGTAGATCAACCAGAGTAAGATCCGCGCCAGAGTGGTACGGTAATCCTGTTCTGAAAGTCATGCTACTAGATCATGATGAAACCTACGAACTATGAAGAAGCGATGATGAGCCCAGATTCCGCAAAGTGGCTTGAAGCCATGAAATCTGAGATGGGATCCATGTATGAGAACAAAGTATGGACTTTGGTTGACTTGCCCGATGATCGGCAAGCAATTGAGAATAAATGGATCTTTAAGAAGAAGACTGACGCTGATGGTAATGTTACCGTCTACAAAGCTCGACTTGTCGCAAAAGGTTTTCGGCAAGTTCAAGGGATTGACTACGATGAGACCTTCTCACCCGTAGCGATGCTTAAGTCCGTCCGAATCATGTTAGCAATTGCCGCATTTTATGATTATGAAATTTGGCACATGGATGTCAAAACTGCATTCCTGAATGGATTTCTGGAAGAAGAGTTGTATATGATGCAACCGGAAGGTTTTGTCGATCCAAAGGGAGCTAACAAAGTGTGCAAGCTCCAGCGATCCATTTATGGACTGGTGCAAGCCTCTCGGAGTTGGAATAAACGTTTTGATAGTGTGATCAAAGCATTTGGTTTTATACAGACTTTCGGAGAAGCCTGTATTTACAAGAAAGTGAGTGGGAGCTCTACAACATTTCTGATAAGTATATGTGAATGACATATTGTTGATCGGAAATAATGTAGAATTATTCTGTAAAGCATAAAAGGAGTGTTTGAAAGGAGTTTTTCAAATAAAGACTTCGGTGAAGCTGCTTACATATTGAGTTTCAAGATCTATAGAGATAGATCAAGACGCTTGATAAGTTTTTTCAATGAGTACATACCTTGACAAGATTTTGAAGTAGTTCAAAATGGAATAGTCAAAGAAAGAGTTCTTGCCTGTGTTACAAGGTGTGAAGTTGAGTAAGACTCAAAGCCCGACCACGGCAAAAAAAAATAGAAAGAGAATGAAAGTCATTTCCTATGCCTCAGTCATAGGTTCTATAAAGTATGCCATGTTGTGTACCAGATCTATTGTATACCCTGCATGAGTTTGGAAAGGGAGTACAATAGTGATCTAGGAGTAGATCACTGGACAGCGGTCAAAATTGTCCTTAGTGGAATAAGGATATGTTTCTCTATTATGGAAGTGAAAAAAGGTTCGTCGTAAAGGGTTACACCGATGCAAGTTTGACACTAATCTAGATGACTCTAAGTCTCGATCTAGATACATATTGAAAGTGGGAGCAATTAGCTAGAGTAGCTCCATGCAGAGCATTGTTGACATAGAAATTTGCAAAATACATGAGGATCTGAATGTGGCAGACCCGTTGACTAAGATTCTCTCACAAGCAAAACATGATCACACCTTAGTACTCCTTGGGTGTTAATCACATAGCGATGTGAACTAGATTACTGAATCTAGTAAACCCTTTGGGTGTTGGTCACATAGCGATGTGAACTATGGGTGTTAATCACATGGTTATGTGAACTATTGCTGTTAAATCACATGGCGATGTGAACTACATTATTGACTCTAGTGCAAGTGGGAGACTGAAGGAAATATGCCCTAGAGGCAATAATAAAGTTATTATTTATTTCTTTATATCATGATAAATGTTTATTATTCATGCTAGAATTGTATTAACCGGAAACATAATACATGTGTGAATACATAGACAAACAGAGTGTCACTAGTATGCCTCTACTTGACTAGCTCGTTAATCAAAGATGGTTATGTTTCCTAACCATAGACAAAAGAGTTGTTATTTGAGTAACGAGGTCACATCATTAGTTGAATGATCTGATTGACATGACCCATTCCATTAGCTTAGCACCTGATCGTTTAGTATGTTGCTATTGCTTTCTTCATGACTTATACATGTTCCTATAACTATGAGATTATGCAACTCCCGTTTGCCGGAGGAACACCTTGGGTGCTACCAAACGTCACAACGTAACTGGGTGATTATAAAGGAGCATTACAGGTGTCTCCAAAAGTAGATGTTGGGTTGGCGTATTTCGAGATTAGGATTTGTCACTCCGATTGTCGGAGAGGTATCTCTGGGCCCTCTCGGTAATGCACATCACATAAGCCTTGCAAGCACTACAACTAATATGTTAGTTGTGAGATGATGTATTACGGAACGAGTAAAGAGACTTGCCAGTAACGAGATTGAACTAGGTATTGGATACCGACGATCGAATCTCGGGCAAGTAACATACCGATGACAAAGGGAACAACGTATGTTGTTATGCGGTCTGACCGATAAAGATCTTCGTAGAATATGTAGGAGCCAATATGGGCATCCAGGTCCCGCTATTGGTTATTGACCGGAGACGTGTCTCGGTCATGTCTACATTGTTCTCGAACCCGTAGGGTCCGCACGCTTAAGGTTACGATGACAGTTATATTATGAGATTATGCAACTCCCGTTTACCGGAGGAACACTTTGGGTACTACCAAACGTCACAACGTAACTGGGTGATTATAAAGGAGTACTACAGGTGTCTCCAATGGTCGATGTTGGGTTGGCGTATTTCGAGATTAGGATTTGTCACTCCGATTGTCGGAGAGGTATCTCTGGGCCCTCTCGGTAATACACATCACATAAGCCTTGCAAGCATTACAACTAATATGTTAGTTGTGAGATGATGTATTACGGAACGAGTAAAGAGACTTGCCAGTAACGAGATTGAACTAGGTATTGGATACCGACGATCGAATCTCGGGCAAGTGACATACCGATGACAAAGGGAACAACGTATGTTGTTATGCGGTCTGACCGATAAAGATCTTCGTAGAATATGTAGGAGCCAATATGGGCATCCAGGTCCCGCTATTGGTTATTGACCGGAGACGTGTCTCGGTCATGTCTACATTGTTCTCGAACCCGTAGGGTCCGCACGCTTAAGGTTACGATGACAGTTATATTATGAGTTTACATGTTTTGATGTACCGAAGGAGTTCGGAGTCCCGGATGAGATTGGGGACATGACGAGGAGTCTCGAAATGGTCGAGACGTAAAGATTCATATATTGGATGATATGGTTAGGCCAAGGGGTCAAGCCCATGAGGCTTTAGATCGGTGCAAAAGGAGTTTTGCGGAGTCCAGGGGGCCAAACGCCGGAGACCCTGGCGTCTGGCCCTGGGCCAGACGCCGAGGCCCATGGCGTCTGGGCCAGACGCCAAGGATTTTGGCGTTTGGTCCTGGAGTCCGAGTGGGACTCTTGCCTTTCGGGCAAAACCGACTTTGAGGAGGCTTTTGCTCCAAGTTTCGACCCCGGGGCTCAACATATAAATAGAGGGACAGGGCTAGCACCAAAGACACAACAATTGATCCCTTGGATCTCTTAGCCGTGTGCGGTGCCCCCCTCCACCATAGTCCACCTCGATAATATCGTAGCGGTGCTTAGGCGAAGCCCTGCGATGGTAGAACATCAAGATCGTCACCACGCCGTCGTGCTGACGGAACTCTCCCTCGACACTCGGCTGGATCGGAGTTCGAGGGACGTCATTGAGCTGAACGTGTGGTAGAACTCGGAGGTGTCGTAGTTTCGGTACTTGATCGGTCAGGCCGTGAAGACGTACGACTACATCAACCGTGTTGTGCTAACGCTTCCGCTTACGGTCTACAAGGGTATGTAGACAACACTCTCCCCTCTCGTTGCTATACATCACCATGATCTTGCGTATGCGTAGGAAATTTTTGAAATTACTACGAAACCCAACAACCACAAGTGGAAATATAAAGTGACGTTCTTTCGCACTAAGATTTTGTGCATCCAACCATAAAAGCGCATGACAACCTCTGCTTCCCTCTGCGGAGGGCCTATCTTTTACTTTTATCTCCTACCTTGCATAAGAGTCACGGTGATCTTCACCCCTCCTTTTTACATTTTATCCTTTGGCAAGCACAACATATTGGAAAGATCCTGGTAAATTGGCTAATTGGATGTGAGTTTTCATGAACTATTATTGTTGACAATACCCTTGAGGTAAAACGTTGGGAGGCAAAACTATAAGCCCCTATCTTTCTCTGTGTCCGATTAAAACTCCATACCCATAAATATTGCGTGAGTGTCAACAATTGTGAAATACTATATGATAGTTGAGTATGTGGACTTGTTGAAAAGCTCTTATATGTTGACTCTTTCATATGTTATGATAAATTGCAATTGCTCCAATGGCTGAGATTATAGTTTGTTAGTTGTCAATGAAGTTCACGATTTATACTTGAAATTGTGATTGAATTATTACTCTAGCATAAGAAATTATATGACAAGAATTATATAAGTTGATGTTCTAAGAATGATCATGATGCCCTCATGTCCGTATTTTATTTTTATCGACACCTCTATCTCTAAACATGTGGACATATTTTTCGATTTCGGCTTTCGCTTGAGGACAAGCGAGATCTAAGCTTGGGGGAGTTGATACGTCCATTTTGCATCATGCTTTTATATCGATATTTATTGCATTATGGACTGTTATTACACATTATGTCACAATACTTATGCCTATTCTCTCTTATTTTATAAGGTTTCCATAAAGAGGGAGAATGCCGACAGCTGGGATTCTGGGCTGGAAAATGAGAAAATATTAGAGACCTATTCTGCACAGCTCCAAAAGTCCTGAAACTTCACGGAAGACATTTTCTGAATATATAAAAAATACTAAGAGCAAGTTCACCGGGGGGCCACACCCTGCCCACGAGGGTGGGGGGCGCGCCCTACCCCCTGGGCGCACCCCCTACCTCGTGGGCCCCCTGGTGGCCCTCCGGTGGCCATCTTCTGCTATATGAAGTCTTTCGATGGAAAAAAAATAGGAAGCCATCCTCTCGAACGAATCTCCGCCGCCACGAGGCGGAATCTTAGCAGAACCAATCTAGCGCTCTGGCGGAGCTGTTCTACCGGGGAAATCTCCCTCCGGGAGGGGGAAATCATCGCCATTGTCATCACCAACGCTCCTCTCATCGGGAGAGGGCAATCTCCATCAACATCTTCACCAGCACCATCTCCTCTCAAATCCCTAGTTTATCTCTTATATCCAATTCTTGTCTCCAAGTCCGGGATTGGTACCTGTGGGTTGCTAGTAGTGTTAATTACTCCTTTTAGTTGATGCTAGTTGGTTTATTTGGTGAAAGATCATATGTTCAGATCCTATATGCATATTAATACCCCTTTGATTATGAACATGAATATGCTTTGTGAGTAGTTACGTTTGTTCCTGAGGACATGAGAGAAGTGTTGCTATTAGTACTTATGTGAATTTGGTCTTCGATCGATATTTTGATGAGATGTATGTTGTCATCCCTCTAGTAGTGTTATGTGAACGTCGACTACATAACACTTCACCATTATTTGGGCCTAGAGGAAGGCATTGGGGAGTAATAAGTAGATGATGGGTTGCTAGAGTGACAGAAACTTAAACCCTAGTTAATGCTTTGCTTCGTAAGGGTCTGATTTGGATCCATATGTTTCATGCTATGGTTAGGTTTATCTTAATACTTTTGTTGTAGTTGCGGATGCTTGCAATAGAGGTTAATCATAAGTGGGATGCTTGTCCAAGTAAGGACAATACCCAAGCACCGGTCCACCCACATATCAGATTATCAAAGTACCGAACGTGAATCTTATGAACGTGAAGAAAACTAGCTTGACGATATTCCCATGTGTCCTCAGAAGCGTTTTTCTCTATATAAGAGTTTGTCCAGGCTTGTCCTTTGCTACAAAAAGGATTGGGCCACCTTGCTGCACTTTATTTACTTTTGTTACTTGTTGCTCGTTACAAATTATCCTATCACAAAACTATCTGTTAACACTTATTTCGGTACTAGTAGAGAATACCTTGCTGGAAACCGCTTATCATTTACTTCTGCTTCTTGTTGGGTTCGACACTCTTACTTATCGAAAGGACTATGATATATCCCCTATACTTGTGGGTCATCAAGGATTCCGGCTTCGCTCTCCTCCTTCACATCTTCATCTTTGTGTACTTATTTCGGCCAAATAAGGGTCCGTTCGGAACCTCCAACTTCTCTAAATCAAGCGTCTTTCTCTCCCCCACAAGCGATAACCAAACTGGTCGGCCCAGCACTAGAGAAGCATTCGCACACTAGCGCACGTCCTATTCTGTTTTTTTTTCTATTTTTCTATTTATATTTATGAAATTGAGAAATATTTTTACTAAAATTTTAAAAACATATAACATGCATTTAAAATATGTTCACACAGAAGTATAAAATTTGTTTGCATATTAGTTTTAAAATGTTAGTGCCATTCAAACAAAATGTTTATGATATTAAAAAATGTACACGTGTTTAAAAAATCATGCCATATTAAAAAACGGTTTATGCAATGCAACAAATATGTTTATAAATTTTTAATTTGTTTCCTACCATTCAAAAGAAATGTTCAATCATTTAAAAATAGTTCATGATATTTTTTTAAAATGTTATATACAATGTAAAAAAAGTTCATGTAATGTTTTTATTCGTAGCGTTCACAAAAATATTTGCGACATTTATAAAAATGTTCACACCGTTTTTTGCACTTAAAAACATGTTACTACAATGTAAGAAAATGTTCATATAAAGATAAACGAATTGTTTTGTATGATTCAAAAATATTCAACGTGTATTTGAAACTATCTACTTTTTTGAAGTTCAAACATGTATTTGGAAAATGTTCATGATGTATTTGAAAAATGTCGAACTTGTATATAACAATGTTACAAGTGTATACAAAAAATGTAGAAATGTGTATTGAAAAAGTCAACATGTATTTGAAGCAAAGGAAAAGAAAAAAAGCGAAAATAAATAAATAACAAAACCGATACAATAAACATAGAAACAAAAGAAGAAGAAAAAACCACATTGAAGGATCTAAAACTGGTTCGAAACTGTTCATAGAACCTTCCCAAAATCTCTCCCGATGGTAATGTATTGGGACATCCCATTTAGTGGAGACAGAGGCGACGCCGGGCTAAATATGGTAGTAAGCGAGATATAGCCCACGGACAACTCTATCTCCTCCATCACGAATCCTGCTTCTCCCAAGAATATCTATCTCCTTGGCAATGCTAAAACCAGCTCTAGATCTGGACCATAGGCTGGTAGCCCAACTAGATAGCTGACCAACTCTAGATTTCGGCCATATGCTGGCATGCCCAATTGGGAGTAGGACAGGCACATGCATACATGTTCTCCTCGCCGAGACCCGGTCCGGGCGGTGCTTCTAGTGTTGTTGGAGGGCGTGTGGCGGAGGTGTGCCTCTGCCTCTCCGACGAATCCCGTGGGATCCTGTCGGGATTTGTCTTCGGTGAATCCTTCCCAATCTACTATTCTCTTCATCAGCGGCGTTGATATTCTGGTGAGCTGGTTCTATGGGTCTTACCACTTCAACTTCCCATTGTCTACTATATCAATGTTTGCTCCGCTCCGATGAGGGAGGGGCGATGACGGGCGGCGCCCCTTCGGCCCGCTCCAGTAGTTGTAGGGGCTGTTTGGATTGTGACTACCTTTGCCATATATTGCCACATTTGCTACACTTGCGTTAGTTGAGTTGCTCAAATTGTTAGCCACACTTTGGCTTGTCTAAGGGAATCTTGCCACACTTTGTGTCTAGACATGTGGGGTTCACTGCTCATAAAAATATCTTTTAGGTGTGGCTAGAACCAAACATCTATCTAACTTGGTCAAATTTGCCTAAGGTTAGGTGTAGCAAAGTGTGGCAAGGTGTGGCTGGGAACCAAACAGCCCCCTAGTCATCACTAGGTGGTGTACGAATATGGATGTAATTTTTACTTTTGGCATTCTTTGTACTATCTTGAGAGTTGATGAATTTGTTGGAAGTTTTTGTTGACAAAAAAATGAAATTGATGGACACATATGCATGTGGCGAGTATGCGAGAGAGTGAGTGAGTGTTTTTATTTATTTTGAGTTTTGAGGCAAAGAGTGAGTGAGTAGAAACAGAAGCAGAGTCGTACAGTAGCTAGGCCGCCGACACATATGACGGGGTGCAGCTTTGGCGGCCGCATACCTTTTTCTTTTACCATCGACCCGCCTAGCGCGACCAATTCAAAGCCGATCTTGACACAACCGCCCCATCACTGCGCCGGCAACAAAGAAGAGTTAACAAGGCCGGTGACGATGAGCTAGCAGCAAGTCAGACGGAGCTGGCGCCGGCGGTCTCATCACGATATATATACAGAGCAAAGCCAAGCTTCACCTCAGACTACCGCACGCAGCTAAGATCACCGTGCCATCCCGTCGCGGCAGCAGCCAGCAGAGCACGAGACGCGCCTTCTCCGATCGCATGGCCGGCCTCGTGTCCCGGCCGCGCCGGAGCGTGCAGATGTACTGGGCGCGGAGGAACTACCAGCGCCTCGGCAGCGGCGGCTCGCCGTCGCGGCGCAGCCTCAGGGTGGCCCGCCTCGGCGGCGCGGCCGGGAGCAGGACGCGGGCAGCGACAGCAGGCGCCGTGCAGCACCGTCTGCGGTGGATGGCCGGCGTGGCCAGGCTGCGCGCGGCCGCGCTGCTGTCGCCGGTGCGCCTGCTCGCGAGGCTGCGGGACGCGTACGTCGACGCGATGCTGGCGCTGGCTGGGGGCGCCGGGCGGCCGTGCGCGGCGCTGGCGACGAAGCCCCGGGAGCAGGGCGAGTTGTGGGCGAAGCGGGTGCCCCGGGCGCGGTCGACCGCTGGCGGCGACTTCGAGCGGCGGATGATGGCACACATCTACAGCGCGCTCGTCACGCCGGAGCTGCCCGGCGGCGCGGCACGGCCTAATTAAATCTTGGATGTCGGGCTTAATAATTTGCTAGCAGCACCGGCGATTAACGCTTCCTCGTGTTCCATCGATTTGCGTCCGCTGTTTTCTTTTAATTTTTTGGAGTTTTTATCACATGTGCCACGTGGCTGTCCGATGCATAAAATGTATATTAGTTCCGTGACAAATACGTTGTACGATCAACACATACTTTGATCTATACCCCTTAAGATGTTTATATGAAAATTTAATGAGTCAGAGGCGAGCAAGAGTTGCGCGCCAAAAGCATAGTAAGATTACAACAAACTTCATTTAAGTTGACATTTGATAGGGAAACCCCACCCGTAATTATCCCATAAAACTCTATTCCACCGAAATAAAATAGAAAAAATAAAGGAAAAACCTAGGAAACAGAGAACCAACCTCGCGCGTATACATGCTTCTTTCGCGTCATTTTTCTACCTGTATCGCGCGGAAAGGGGAAAACGAAAAACGAAGGTCATAGTATAAAAGGTAAAAATTCAGAAAACCAGAAAGGAAAAAAATTCGGAAACCAATAACTTCGGATGTTTTGCCCGCACTGAGCGCTCCTGAAGTGTTGGCTTGTTCCCTTTGTAAGGAGCGCTCCTTCGTGATTGCCTTTGACCATCGACCACTAAATCATTGACAATTGACTGAAAAAAGTGTGAACTTAAAAAAGAATTCATTTTCTTTAAAAGTTCACGGATCAAAAAATTGTTCGTAAATATTAAAAGATGTGATATAAAAAATCCACTAATTTGAGAAAAAAAATATAAAATTTCAAACAAATCATGAATTTTAAAAAATCACTATTTCGAAAAGATTCATGAATTTGAGAAAAGTTCACAGTTTTTTGAAAGGTTTGAGAATTTGTAAGAAGTTCACAAATTTAAGAAAAGTTCACAATTTTGTTTTGCGAATCTACGTAAAGTTCATGAATTTGAAAATGTTCACATATTTGATTTTTTAAATGAATTTGAAAAATTTTGTGACCTTAAAAAGGTTTGGGAGTCTGAGAAAAGTTCACAAATTTGAAAACGTTCCGGAATTTAAGAGGGTTCATACATTAAAAAAAGCTAAAGGAAAAAAAGTAAAATAGGAATGAAAAACCGAACCTAAAAACCAGAAACTAAAAAAAATAAACCTGACTTGAAGTTCTACCATTGGAGCTTCACAGGAACCAAGGAACGTTTCTACATGGGCGGGCCCAGGAATTCTAGGATGAGTGGTGTGCGCTGTGGGGGATCCTTTTTCACGCGTGGGTCGCAGGTTAGCGACCCCTTCTGTTATTGGGTGAGGACACCACAAGATTGAACCTACTATTATGCACCACTTCCATTGAAGAACTACTCATCAACTTGGCCAAAGAAAATTGATAGATCGGAAAGCATTACATAACTATAACAATTACACATAATAAAGTTCACAAAAGGCTCAATTGCTTTTAATGAATAATCCCAACAAACACACCGCAAAAAAAGATTACATTGAATAGAACTCCGAGGAGAACATTGTATTGAAGATTAGAGAGAGAGAGAGAGAGAGAGTCATCTAGCCAATCACTGTCGACCCATAGATCTTGTGGACACTACACACACCTCATCGAGGTGAATTAAGGTTGATATAGGAGCCCTTCGTGATCGATTCCCCCTTCGGTAGAGTACCAAAAGGCCTTCAGATGGGATCACGGAAGAACAGAGACTTGCGGCGGCGGAACAATAGTTCCGGTGGATGCTCTGTTTTTTTTCAATATTAGATAATTTATACGCTAGAATTAGGTCAGAAGGAGCCATGTGGGGCCCACAAGACATCAGGGCGCCCAACCACCCAGGGCACGTCCTGTTGCCTTGTCGTCTCCTCGTAGGTCTTCTGGTCCTCCCCAAAGATTCTAGGGTGTCTTCTGGTCCAGAAAAATCGTCGAAAAGTTTCATCGTGTTTGGACTCCATTTGGTATAGATTTCCTGTAATACAAAAAACAAGCAGAAAACAACAACTGACACTAAGCACTAGGTTAGTTAAAATGATATAAATTACATATAAAGTATCTAAGATTGATAATATAATAGCATGAAACAATAAAAAATTATAGATACATTGGAGATGCATCAGAGACTCGGGTCATCTTGGATCAATGCGACATTCATCGGTGGGATGAGGTTACCATGGCGAGGTTTAGGGCGGAAAATATGCACCTCGCGTTGGAGGAGTATGAGTACTCGGTGCATCGAGACAAGCCGGTGAAGAAGGGGGTGAGGAAGGAAAAGAAGAAGGTGGAGGACGACGAGGCTGGTCCCTCAAGGGTGATTGAGCTCCGACATTGACTGGGACAATCTCTTAGTAGTTTGCAGTAGTTTGTAGTCGACGTAAGTTTGTATCTGAACTGAACATCTTTGAAACCTGGTACGTATGAACCCACTTTTCAAAAAGGCATTTTAAACATGTTTTAAAACATGTAAATTTTCAAAACAAAATATGTGTGCGACACAAAATTTTGCGAGAAAAATGCCTTTTTCTTTTGCCTCCTCAAAAAAGACAATTTTCAGTGCTTCTAAATAGCGTTTCACGACACATTTTTGTGGTCTTGTTTGCGCGGGCCAAAAGAAAATGTTGTTTTTCAATGTGGAGCTGCACGGGTGGAACTGTTTCTCAGAATATTTTCTGAAGTGCCGGGTTCAACCATGTATTTTCCAGCTCCTCCCATGCTTTCTTTCTATGTACCCACAGCTGTAGATGTAGCCTGCTTTCACCCGGGTCACTGACAGTCCCCGGACGACAGATAGCCAAAGCGACACAGCAATACAAGCGTACCACCACAATTCAAATTGCACAATGTTTCACGTTTAGTCGTTTACAGAGGATGTGGTCATGTGGATGATTTACGTTGTCTGAAGATGAAGACATGGCAGCGTTGTGCTCCCCGTGCCGGGCGACCGGCGGCCGCCTCGAGCAGTCCATCGCTAATATTTCTAAAATTGAGCGGCGACCAGCCTTGGGACGTGGCCGCGGCTTTCCGGCGTGGCGGAGACGCTCTTCTGGGCACGCAGTTGCTGGTAGAACCTCCTGATGAACTCGTCGGCTTTCCTGTCCACCTGCTGGTGCTCGCCCGCCGTGAACGGCGAGTCGATGATGCGCAGCTGGCCCGTAGCCGCGCTGCGCCCGAAGGCCGGCGACGCCCACGCGGCGGGAGAGGACGTCGCCGCCGCGAGCCCCCCATCCTCGTCGTCGAAGAGGTGCCGCCCGCCGTCGTTGAGCATCTCGAACGCCCTCGCGATGTCTGCCGCGTCGTAGCTGTTGTAACAGCCGGCGGTTTCGTCGTCACGGTGCTTCGCTGCGACGAAGGAGGAGCAAGAGCGAGCCGCGCCGCGGCGGTGGAAGTTGGCGAAGCCGGCGAGGGCCTTGCTGGCGTCCCTGCTGCGGTGGAGGTCCATGGCGAGCTTACGCCCGGACGACAGCGCGCCGCGGCGCAGAAGGTAGACGACGGTGCGCGCCAGGCGCCACAGCCGCCGCCCCACGCTCTTGGGCTGAGCGGCAGGGGTCTTCCCGGCGACGACCTTGACAGCCATTTGCAACCGATAGGCGGTGTCACTCACTCTCGTCTCGCTCTTGGTCGTTCGATAGGTACTAACGATGCTGTCACTCACTCTCGCTCTTGGTCGATAGGATAGGGATGTCAGGTATTTGAAGGAGCGAGGGCTCTGTCTTGTGTGTCGTCGCGTGCCGGGCTGGGTCTGAAACGAGGGCTGGTGGCTTACATTATTGGTCGTGGTTGGCCAAGGATATGGAGCACCAACCTGACTGATTGGAGTGCTTTTTTCTCTTCCTTTTTAAGGTTGCATGATTGGGGTAAAAATAATAATATGGGAGATTAGTGCAATCCCAGGTTTTCAGTGTCTGCATGGATATGGATGCGGATGTTCTCAACGTCTCGGAGAAGGACTTGGAGTTGTCTCCAGTATTTGCTGATGATGCTCGTGCCGTCGGTGCAGTGCGGCATAGGTCACTCTGGAAAAAATGACAGTCTGCTGAGTTCAACTTTAACGAAGATGGGACTGTATTATTCACAGGGAGTAAGTTTGCATACGTGTTGTGAGGGTCTGTATTATATTTTTCAAAAAAAAAAAGCAAGAACAATTTCATCAAACTAACAGTTATACGTGCTTATATTTGTTTAAACAATCACAGGGGGAAGAGAATCCCCACCTGAATCTACGTGCTTATAAAGTATACATGGTAACACGATTATTGATTAAAAACAAAAAGAAACACAATTATTGGTTAAAAACAAAAAAAAAAACACAATCATTGGTGTCTTAATCTGCTTTGGATAGACCAGGGCCACGTCCTTCTCTTTTCTTCTTTGTTCGGATAAAGGACACTTGTTGCCAAAATAAGAGCACTTTGCATGATCCACGTAGCACATAGAAAAATATGGTACGTAGCACCACACCTAATTTCATCTACACGTAAGAGGTCGGTGCTACAAAGTACAAAACTCATGTGCAGAAAGTTTGGTGTCAAGTGCTCAATAGATTGTTATCCGAATTTAGAAGAAGTAGAGATTAGGTTTTTCTTCCCTTGATGGCTACGGTAAACACTTTCCTCCAAACTTTACCAACGAGCCTATAGATTCACCTCCCCTCTGCCCTGTCCCTCCGGTGGCTGGTGACCGGGGAGGGGGGCGGGGGGGTCCGGTGCCTCCGCTCTAATTAGTGGTTCAGGTTAGGTTTTTGTTTTGTCTTTTGGACGGATGGCGGCACCTCTTCTTTGAGTTTGTCTTTCGGACTTTGATCCTCCTTAAGATCGTCCATTTGGGTGTATTCAACGGAGCTCCGACGTTGATTCCTGCCGTCTTCTTGGGCCGCTAAGGTTAGGTTTTCTCGTCTTGTCGGGATATTTTGTGTCAGCTGCTTCAGATCTATTCAACAGTTCAACGACGACAACTGCGGCTCCGGGCGCACTGGTCCTTAGGGGCACGCGCACGAAGACTTTACGGGTTGTCATCGACAAGGTCAAGCCGGCTTCGGTAGGAGAGCGACGACAACGGCGGGTCGACGGCTCATTCTAACAGTGGTAGTAGTTGTTGGGTGCTCTCGGAATCTCGATACAACTTTTATTCAGTTTGAGATTCTTTGTACTTCCGATGAATTTTGATAATAGATTGAAACTTAAAAAAAGATTGTTATCCAAATTTTGTATAATCTAATTTACAAATTTTATAATGAATTGCAGACAATTATTTAGCTTAGCTAAACCTTCCTGTCCATCAACACCATATTTCAACCCGGCAATCCGACCCATGGGAGGTCGCGCCCATGGGCACTCGACCCGAATGGATAGGGTATGGGCCACCATCCTTCATCTAAAAAAAGTAGTAAGGCTGTAAAAAAATTGTTTGTATTGAAATGCCCGATGGGTGCCCGATTGGGTTGGCTTACCCAATGGGTTTGGGCATGGGTGTGATTTCCTACCCATGGGTAGGGTCATGGGTCTATGATGTACCCGATAAGCATTCGGGTATGAGTTTTGTTGAGGTCGACCCGACCAAACCCGACCCAACTGCCAGGTTGAGCCATATTGTTTGATAATTGAGTTTGTTTAAGACGCATAGACTTTACCTTCTATGAATTAATTAAGTGGATGGAGATAGAAAAAATATTGCATGGACTGGGTGACGTTATGTGTTTTGCTCATCATGATTGGAGAGCGACCGTGAGAGGCGCCGACCGCGCCGACCATGGAGAAGCGCCATTCTCGACCAGATCCGCCACTCCTATGTTGGGGCGGCCCAATAGTGTGTATGTGTGGCAGAGGCAGAGCTTGAGCCACCGCTACGGCCATCCTTCAGCTAAAAAATCATATGACACCCAATTTACTATGACCAGATTCTTTTTTTTTCTTATGATGAAATTCATCCAATTCAAGGGATGATAATAAACTCACCAACCACACATCACACACCCATCTATTGTATCAGTAAGCTCTCTGGGCAAAATCGACCAGGAGCGAACGAGGAGATCGATTTCGTTGGTGTGGATAGATGATTTACAA
Organism: Triticum aestivum; assembly: GCF_018294505.1. NCBI lineage: Eukaryota > Viridiplantae > Streptophyta > Magnoliopsida > Poales > Poaceae > Triticum > Triticum aestivum. The sequence goes on from NC_057794.1 coordinate 577,463,962, forward strand.
TACGATGTATTGATCGGGGTGCTGGTGCACGTATATATAATACGAGGAAGGCCTCAACCTCAACTATACAAGACTAGGAGGTGGGCCACAACTCCAATACACGTGCAATATAAAATAGATACTCAACCCCCCCCCCCTCCCGGCAGTCGAAGCGTCGCTGGAGACACAAAGACTGGACCGAAACTCCTCGAAGACGGGAGTAGGCAATCCCTTAGTCATCACATCAGCAAACTGTTGCTTCGTCGGCACGTAGAGAATTCGAACACGACCAAGGGCAACCTGCTCGCGCACGAAGTGAGTATCGAGCTCAATATGCTTCGTCCGTCGATGGTGCACCGGGTTGGCGGAGGGGTAGACCGCGCTGACGTTGTCGCAGTAGACAAGAGTGGCCTTGTGAACATCACAAAGCAACTCCTGTAGCAGCTGACGTATCCAAGAGAACTCGGCCACGACATTAGCCACGACGCGATACTCTGCCTTGGCGCTGGAGCGGAAGACCGTGGGCTGCCGCTTCGATGACCAAGAGATCAACGAGGGCCCAAGGTAGACGAAGTAGCCTGACGTAGAGCGTCGCCTGTCGGGGCAGCTAGCCCAGTTAGCATCCGAGTAGGCCACGAGGTCGGTGGAGGTGGAGGCTGTCAGTGTGAGTCCCAAGGACATGATGCCGCGTATGTAATGGAGAATACGCTTCACCAAAACCCAGTGAGAGTCATGCAGGGCGTGCATATGGAGGCACACCTGCTGGACAGCGTACTGCAGGTCGGGCGAGTCAGCGTCAAGTATTGTAAAGCACCGACGATAGAGCGATAAAACGCTCCATCGGACGCGGGAAACCCTTCCAGAGCAGAGACCTTCGCCTTCATGTCGACGGGGGTGGGCGCCGGCTTGCAATTAAGCATGCCGGCACGCTCAAGGAGCTCGTGGGTGTACTTCTGCTGATGCAGAAAGAAACCATCAGCCCGGCGGATCACCTCAATGCCGAGAGAGTAGTGCAGGGGCCCCAAGTCCTTGAGGGCGAACTCATCACGAAGACAAGTAGTCAGCCGCTGAAGGAGATCGGGGGCGGACGCCGTGAGGATGATGTCATCGACGTAGAGCAGCGGATATGCAGTGTCAGCTCCCTGATGATACACAAAGAGTGAGGCATTGGATCGAGTGGACCGAAAGCCCAGAGACTGCAGGAAGGCTGCGATACGCTGGAACCAAGCCCGAGGTGCCTGCTTCAACCCGTAAAGAGAGCGGGAGAGAAAGCACACGAAGTCGGGGTGGTCGGCATCGACGAAACCCGTGGTCTGCTCACAGAACACCTGCTCGGCGAGATGACCATGCAAGAAGGCATTGGAAACGTCCAACTGATGCACAGGCCAGGTGCGTGAGACGGCCAGCTGAAGGACGGCGCGGATCATGCCCGGTTTCACAACCAGGGTGAAGGTGTCAGTGAAGTCCACGCCCGCGCGTTGCCGAAAACCACGAACCACCCATCGAGCCTTGTAGCGCTCGAGAGAACCATCCGGGCGAGTCTTGTGGCGAAACACCCACTTGCCAGAGATGATGTTGGCACGAGGGGGTCGCGGAACAAGCTGCTGTTGGGTTTCGTAGTAATTTTAAAAAAATTCCTACGCACACGCAAGATCATGGTGATGCATAGCAACGAGAGGGGGAGAGTGTGATCTACGTACCCTTGTAGATCGACAACGGAAGCCTTAACTTGGTTGATGTAGTCGTACGTCTTTACGGCCCGACCGATCAAGCACCGAAACTACGGCACCTCCGAGTTCTAGCACACGTTCAGCTCGATGACGATCCCCGGACTCCGATCCAGCAAAGTGTGGGGGAAGAGTTCCGTCAGCACGACGGCGTGGTGACGATCTTGATGTACTACTGTCGTAGGGCTTCGCCTAAGCACCGCTACAATATTATCGAGGACTATAGTGGAAGGGGGCACCGCACACGGCTAAGAATATGATCACGTGGATCAACTTGTGTCTCTAGGGGGTGCCCCTACCTCCGTATATAAAGGCTCAAGGGGGGAGTGCGGCCGGCCAGGAGAGGTGCGCCAGGAGGAGTCCTACTCCCTCCGGGAGTAGGACCCCCCCTTTTCCTAGTTGGAATAGCATTCGTGGAGGGGGGAAAAGAGGAGAGAGCGGAGGAAGGGGGCCCGGCCCCCTCTCCTTGTCCTATTCGGATGAAGGGGGGGAGGGGCGCGCGGCCCATATCTGGCCACCTCTCCTCTCTTCCACTAAGGCCCACTAAGGCCCATATACCTCCCGGGGGGTTCCGGTAACCTCCCGGTACTCCGGTAAAATCCTGATTTCACCCGGAACACTTCCGATATCCAAACATAGGCTTCCAATATATCAATCTTTATGTCTCGACCATTTCGAGACTCCTCGTCATGTCTGTGATCACATCCGGGACTCCGAACAACATTTGGTACATCAAAATGCATAAACTCATAATATAACTGTCATCGTAACCTTAAGCGTGCGGACCCTACGGGTTCGAGAACAATGTAGACATGACCGAGACACGTCTCCGGTCAATAACCAATAGCGGAACCTGGATGCTCATATTGGCTCCTACATATTCTACGAAGATCTTCTATCGGTCAGACCGCATAACAACATACGTTGTTCCCTTTGTCATCGGTATGTTACTTGCCCGAGATTCGATCGTCGGTATCCCATACCTAGTTCAATCTCATTACTGGCAAGTCTCTTTACTCGTTCCATAATACATCATCCCGCAACTAACTCATTAGTTGCAATGCTTGCAAGGCTTAAGTGATGTGCATTACCGAGAGGGCCCAGAGATACCTCTTCGACAATCGGAGTGACAAATCCTAATCTCGAAATACGCCAACCCAACATGTACCTTTGGAGACACCTGTAGAGCTCCTTTATAATCACCCAGTTACGTTGTGACGTTTGGTAGCACACAAAGTGTTCGTCCGGCAAACGGGAGTTGCATAATCTCATAGTCATAGGAACATGTATAAGTCATGAAGAAAGCAATAGCAACATACTAAACGATCGGGTGCTAAGCTAATGGAATGGGTCATGTCAATCAGATCATTCAACTAATGATGTGATCTCGTTAATCAAATAACAACTCTTTGTCCATGGTTAGGAAACATAACCATCTTTGATTAACGAGCTAGTCAAGTAGAGGCATACTAGTGACACTCTGTTTTTCTATGTATTCACACATGTATTATGTTTCCGGTTAATACAATTATAGCATGAATAATAAACTTTTATCATGATATAAGGAAATAAATAATAACTTTATTATTGCCTCTAGGGCATATTTCCTTCAGTCTCCCACTTGCACTAGAGTCAATAATCTAGATTACACAGTAATGATTCTAACACCCATGGAGCCTTGGTGCTGATCATGTTTTGCTCGTGGAAGAGGCTTAGTCAACGGGTCTGCAACATTCAGATCCGTATGTATCTTGCAAATCTCTATGTCTCCCACCTGGACTAGATCCCGGATGGAATTGAAGCGTCTCTTGATGTGCTTGGTTCTCTTGTGAAATCTGGATTCCTTTGCCAAGGCAATTGCACTAGTATTGTCACAAAAGATTTTCATTGGACCCGATGCACTAGGTATGACACCTAGATCGGATATGAACTCCTTCATTCAGACTCCTTCATTCGCTGCTTCCGAAGCAGCTATGTATTCCGCTTCACACGTAGATCCCGCCACGACGCTTTGTTTAGAACTGCACCAACTGACAACTCCACCGTTTAATGTAAACACGTATCCGGTTTGCGATTTAGAATCGTCCGGATCGGTGTCAAAGCTTGCATCAACGTAACCGTTTACGATTAGCTCTTTGTCACCTCCATATACGAGAAACATATCCTTAGTCCTTTTCAGGTACTTCAGGATGTTCTTGACCGCTGTCCAGTGATCCACTCCTGGATTACTTTGGTACCTCCCTGCTAGACTTATAGCAAGGCACACATCAGGTCTGGTACACAGCATTGCATACATGATAGAGCCTATGGCTAAAGCATAGGGAACATCTTTCATTTTCTCTCTATCTTCTGCAGTGGTCGGGCATTGAGTCTGACTCAACTTCACACCTTGTAACACAGGCAAGAACCCTTTCTTTGCTTGATCCATTTTGAACTTCTTCAAAATCTTGTCAAGGTATGTGCTTTGTGAAAGTCCAATTAAACGTCTTGATCTATCTCTATAGATCTTTATGCCTAATATGTAAGCAGCTTCACCGAGGTTTTTCATTGAAAAACTCTTATTCAAGTATCCCTTTATGCTATCCAGAAATTCTATATCATTTCCATTCAGTAATATGTCATCCACATATAATATCAGAAATGCTACAGAGCTCCCACTCACTTTCTTCTAAATACAGGCTTCTCCAAAAGTCTGTATAAAACCAAATGCTTTGATCACACTATCAAAGTGTTTATTCCAACTCCGAGAGGCTTGCACCAGTCCATAAATGGATCGCTGGAGCTTGCAGACTTTGTTAGCTCCCTTTGGATCGACAAAACCTTTCCAGTTGCATCATATACAACTCTTCTTCCAGAAATCCATTCATGAATGCAGTTTTGACATCCATCTGCCAAATTTCATAATCATAAAATGCGGCAATTGTTAACATGATTCGGACAGACTTAAGCATCGCTACGGGTGAGAAGGTCTCATCGTAGTCAACCCCTTGAACTTGCCGAAACCCTTTTGCGACAAGTCGAGCTTTGTAGATAGTAATATTACCGTCGGCGTCAGTCTTCTTCTTGAAGATCCATTTATTCTCAATTGCTTGCCGATCATTGGGCAAGTCAACCAAAGTCCACACTTTGTTCTCATACATGGATCCCATCTCAGATTTCATGGCTTCAAGCCATTTTGCGGAATCTGGGCTTACCATCGCTTCTTCATAGTTCGTAGGTTCATCATGATCTAGTAGCATGACTTCCAGAACTGGATTACCGTACCACTCTGGCGCGGATCTCACTCTGGTTGATCTACGAGTAGTATCTTATTCTGAAGTTTCATGATCATTATCATTAGCTTCCTCACTAATTGGTGTAGGTGTCACAGAAACAGTTTTTTGTGATGCACTACTTTCCAATAAGGGAGCAAGTACAGTTACCTCGTCAAGTTCTACTTTCCTCCCACTCACTTCTTTCGAGAGAAACTCCTTCTCCAGAAAGTTTCCGAACTTAGCAACAAAAGTCTTGCCTTCGGATATGTGATAGAAGGTGTATCCAATAGTCTCCTTTGGATATCCTATGAAGACACATTTCTCCGATTTGGGTTCGAGCTTATCAGGTTGAAGCTTTTTCACATAAGCATCGCAGCCCCAAACTTTCAGAAACGACAACTTTGGTTTCTTGCCAAACCATAGTTCATAAGGCGTCGTCTCAACGGATTTTGATGGTGCCCTATTTAACGTGAATGCGCCCGTCTCCAAAGCATAACCCCAAAACGATAGCGGTAAATCAGTAAGAGACATCATAGATCGCACCATATCTAGTAAAGTACGATTACGATGTTCGGACACACCATTACGCTGTGGTGTTCCGGGTGGCGTGAGTTATGAAACTATTCCGCATTGTTTCAAATGTACACCAAACTCGTAACTCAAATATTCTCCTCCACGATCAGATCGTAGAAACTTTATTTTCTTGTTACGATGATTTTCAACTTCACTCTGAAATTCTTTGAACTTTTCAAACGTTTTAGACTTATGTTTCATTAAGTAGATATACCCATATCTGCTTAAGTCATCTGTGAAGGTGAGAAAATAACGATATCCGCCACGAGCCTCAATATTCATCGGACCACATACATCTGTATGTATGATTTCCAACAAATCTGTTGCTCTCTCCATAGTACCGGAGAATGGCGTTTTAGTCATCTTGCCCATGAGGCACGGTTCGCAAGTACCAAGTGATTCATAATCAAGTGGTTCCAAAAGTCCATCAGTATGGAGTTTCTTCATGTGCTTTACACCGATATGACCTAAACGGCAGTGCCACAAATAAGTTGCACTATCATTATCAACTCTGCATCTTTTGGCTTCAACATTATGAATATGTGTGTTACTACTATCGAGATTCAAGAAGAATAGACCACTCTTCAAGGGTGCATGACCATAAAAGATATTACTCATATAAATAGAACAACCATTATTCTCTGATTTAAATGAATAACCGTCTCGCATCAAACAAGATCCATATATAATGTTCATGCTTAACGCTGGCACCAAATAATAATTATTTAGTCTAATATTAATCCCGAAGGTAGATGTAGAGGTAGCGTGCCGACCACGATCACATCGACTTTGGAACCATTTCCCACGCGCATCGTCACCTCGTCCTTAGCCAATCTTCGCTTAATTCGTAGTCCCTGTTTCGAGTTGCAAATATTAGCAACAGAACTAGTATCAAATACCCAGGTTCTACTGCGAGCATTAGTAAGGTACACATCAATAACATGTATATCACATATACCTTTGTTCACCTTGCCATCCTTCTTATCCGCCAAATACTTGGGGCAGTTCCACTTCCAGTGACCAGTCTACTTGCAGTAGAAGCACTCAGTTTCAGGCTTAGGTCCAGACTTGGGTTTCTTCTCTTGAGCAGCAACTTGCTTGCTATTCTTCTTGAAGTTCCCCTTCTTCTTCCCTTTGCCCTTTTTCTTTAAACTAGTGGTCTTATTGACCATCAACACTTGATGCTCCTTTTTGATTTCTACCTCCGCAGCTTTCAGCATTGGGAAGAGCTCGGGAATAGTCTTATTCATCCCTTGCATATTATAGTTCATCACAAAGCTCTTGTAGCTTGGTGGCAGTGATTGGAGAATTCTATCAATGACGCAATCATCTGGAAGATTAACTCCCATTTGAATCAAGTGATTATTATACCCAGACATTTTGAGTATATGCTCACTGACAGAACTGTTCTCCTCCATCTTGCAGCTATAGAACTTATTGGAGACTTCATATCTCTCATTCCGGGCATTTGCTTGAAATATTAACTTCAACTCCTGGAACATCTCATATGCTCCATGACGTTCAAAACGTCGTTGAAGTCCCGGTTCTAAGCCGTAAAGCATGGCACACTGAACTATCGAGTAGTCATCAGCTTTGCTCTGCCAGACGTTCACAACATCTGGTGTTGCTCCAGCAGCAGGCCTGGCACCCAGCGGTGCTTCCAGAACGTAATTTTTCTATGCAGCAATGAGGATAATCCTCAAGTTACGGACCCAGTCCGTGTAATTGCTACCATCATCTTTCAACTTTGCTTTCTCAAGGAACACATTAAAATTCAACGGAACAATAGCACGGGCCATTTATCTGCAATCATACATAAACAAGCAAGATACTATCGGGTACTAAGTTCATGATAAATTTAGGTTCAATTAATCATATTATTTTAAAGAACTCCCACTTAGATAGACATCCCTCTAATCCTCTAAGTGATTACGTGATCCAAATCAACTAAACCATGTCCGATCATCACGTGAGATGGAGTAGTTTCATTGGTGAACATCACTATGTTGATCATATCTACTATATGATTCACGTTCGACCTTTCGGTCTCCGTATTCCGAGGCCATATATGTATATGCTTGGCTCGTCAAATATAACCTGAGTATTCCGCGTGTGCAACTGTTTTGCACCCGTTGTATTTGAACATAGAGCCTATCACACCCGATCATCACGTGGTGTCTCAGCACGAAGAACTTTCGCAACGGTGCATACTCAGGGAGAACACTTCTTGATAATTTAGTGAGAGATCATCTTATAATGCTACCGTCAATCAAAGCAAGATAAGTTGCATAAAAGATAAACATCACATGCAATCAATATAAGTGATATGATATGGCCATCATCATCTTGTGCTTGTGATCTCCATCTCCGAAGCACCGTCATGATCACCATCGTCACCGGCGCGACACCTTGATCTCCATCGTAGCATCGTTGTCGTCTCGCCAATCTTATGTTTCCACGACTATTGCTACCGTTTAGTGATAAAGTAAAGCATTACAGCGCGATTGCATTGCATACAATAAAGCGACAACCATATGGCTCCTGCCAGTTGCCGATAACTCGGTTACAAAACATGATCATCTCATACAATAAAATTTAGCATCATGTCTTGACCATATCACATCACAACATGCCCTGCAAAAACAAGTTAGACGTCCTCTACTTTGTTGTTGCATGTTTTACGTTGCTGCTACGGGCTTAAGCAAGAACCAATCTTACCTACGCATCAAAACCACAACGATAGTTTGTCAAGTTGGTGCTGTTTTAACCTTCGCAAGGACCGAGCGTAGCCACACTCGGTTCAACTAAAGTTGGAGAAACTGACACCCGCCAGCCACCTGTGTGCAAAGCACGGCGGTAGAACCAGTCTCGCGTAAGCGTACGCGTAATGTCGGTCCGGGCCGCTTCATCCAACAAGACCGCCGAACCAAAGTATGACATGCTGGTAAGCAGTATGACTTATATCGCCCACAACTCAGTTGTGTTATACTCATGCATATAACATCAACATATAAAACCTATGCTCGGATGCCACTGCTGGGTTTCGTAGTAATTTCAAAAAAAATTCCTACGTACACGCAAGATCATGGAGATGCATAGCAACGAGAGGGGGAGAGTGTGATCTACGTACCCTTGTAGATTGACAACGAAAGCGTTAACTTGGTTGATGTAGTCGTACGTCTTCACGGCCCGACCGATCAAGCACCGAAACTACGGCACCTCCAAGTTCTAGCACACGTTCAGCTCGATGGCGATCCCCGGACTCCGATCCAGCAAAGTGTCGGGGAAGAGTTCCGTCAGCACGACGGCGTGGTGACGATCTTGATGTACTACTGTCGCAGGGCTTCGCCTAAGCACCGCTACAATATTATCGAGGACTATGGTGGAAGGGGGCACCGCACACGGCTAAGAATATGATCGCGTGGATCAACTTGTGTCTCTAGGGGGTGCCCCTGCCTCCGTATATAAAGGCTCAAGGGGGGGAGTGCGGCCGACCAGGAGAGGCACGCCAGGAGGAGTCCTACTCCCTCCGGGAGTAGGACTCCCCCCCTTTCCTAGTTGGAATAGGATTCGCGGAGGGGGAAAAAGAGGAGAGAGAGGAGGAAGGGGGGCCGACCCCCTCTCCTTGTCCTATTCGGACCAAGGGGGGAGGGGCGCGCGGCCCATCTCTGGCCACCTCTGCTCTCTTCCATTAAGGCCCACTAAGGCCCATATACCTCCCGGGGGGTTCCGGTAACCTCCCGGTACTCCGGTAAAATCCCGATTTCACCCGGAACACTTCCGATATCCAAACATAGGCTTCCAATATATCAATCTTTATGTCTCGACCATTTCGAGACTCCTTTTCATGTCCGTGATCACATCCGGGACTCCGAACAACCTTTGGTACATCAAAATGCATAAACTCATAATATAACTATCATCGTAACCTTAAGCGTGCGGACCCTACGGGTTCGAGAACAATGTAGACATGACCGAGACACGTCTCCGGTCAATAACCAATAGCGGAACCTGGATGCTCATATTGGCTCCTACATATTCTACGAAGATCTTTTATCGGTCAGACCGCATAACAACATACGTTGTTCCCTTTGTCATCGGTATGTTACTTGCCCGAGATTCGATCCTCGGTATCCCATACCTAGTTCAATCTCATTACCGGCAAGTCTATTTACTCGTTCCGTAATACATCATCCCGCAACTAACTCATTAGTTGCAATGCTTGCAAGGCTTAAGTGATGTGCATTACCGAGAGGGCCCAGAGATACCTCTCCGACAATCGGAGTGACAAATCCTAATCTCGAAATACGCCAACCCAACATGTACCTTTGGAGACACCTGTAGAGCTCCTTTATAATCACCCAGTTACGTTGTGACGTTTGGTAGCACACAAAGTGTTCCTCCGGCAAACGGGAGTTGCATAATCTCATAGTCATAGGAATATGTATAAGTCATGAAGAAAGCAATAGCAACATACTAAACGATCGGGTGCTAAGCTAATGGAATGGGTCATGTCAATCAGATCATTCAACTAATGATGTGATCTCGTTAATCAAATAACAACTCTTTGTCCATGGTTAGGAAACATAACCATCTTTGATTAACGAGCTAGTCAAGTAGAGGCATACTAGTGACACTCTGTTTGTCTATGTATTCACACATGTATTATGTTTCCGGTTAATACAATTATAGCATGAATAATAAACTTTTATCATGATATAAGGAAATAAATAGTAACTTTATTATTGCCTCTAGGGCATATTTCCTTCAGCTGCCACGTGCGGTTGTGCTGCAGGGCGTCGAACTCCTCCCGCATCGCAGCCAGCCAATGGGGATCCCGAAGGGCGGCACGAGCGGAGGTGGGAATGGGTGATGGCGCTGATGTCGAGGCAGCGGACGCATACACGTCGGAGGAGTAGCGTGTGCTCAGCCGATGCACTCCTGCACGGGCACGGGTGATTGGGCCGGCGAGGGCGGCGGGTGCCGCGGCAGCCACAACGGCGTCGGGGGCCACAACCACAACAGGGGAGCCCGCGGCGGCAGGGGCCGCGGCCATAACGGGGGCGCCCGTGGCGGCAAGAGCCGCGACGGTGCCGGCCGAGCCAGCCATGGAGGAGGCGATGGGCGAGGTCGAGGTCGACCCCGTCGCAGGAGTAGCGGCGCCAGGTGGAGTGCCCGCGGGCTCAACCTCGAGCGAGGGGCCGGGGAACCGGGGGCCCGGTCGGACTCAACCTCGGGTAAGGGAGTCGAGAACCCGGGAGGGGGCGACAGAAGACGCCAGGCCGGGGGGTGCCGCCTCGCATCGCACCAGGTAGGGGGCGCGGGGGCTGGAGCCGGAGGAGCCGCGGACCGAGGAACCTTAAAAAAGGGAACACCGTCTCGATGAAGTACACGTGCCTCGAGGTGTACACATGATGAGTGACATGATCATAGCACCGGTAACCTTTGGTGTTGGGAGGGTAGCCAAGGAAGATGCATGTGACCGAGCGGGCTGCAAGCTTGTGTGGCGTGGTGGACGCGGTGCTAGGATAACAGAGACACCCAAATATGCGAAGACCATCATAGGACGGTGGTGTACCGAAAAGAAGGTGGTGAGGGGCGTAGTTCCACCGGGGACGACATGGACGAATGTTGACTAAGAGAGAGGCGGTGGCGAGGGCATCAGGCCAGAACCGAGCGGGCACGTTAGCGTGAAAGAGCAACGTGCGAACGCAGTCATTAAGAGTGCGGAGAATGCGCTCGGCGCAGCCGTTCTGCTGTGAAGTGTAGGGGCAAGTCAGACGGAAGGTGGTGCCGTGAGAGGCGAGAAGGGAGCAAAGAGCGACATTGTCAAACTCTTTTCCGTTATCAGTTTGGAGTGCAAGTATGGGACAACCGAACTGAGTGGTGACGTAGGAATAAAAGGTGGTGAGTGTGGGTAAAGCATCAGATTTACGACGAAGAGGAAATATCCACACATAATGAGAATAATCATTTAAAATCACCAAATAGTATAGATAGCCCGTGTTACTCGCAACGGGAGACGTCCAAACATCACTATGAATCAACTGAAATGGAAAAGTGGAAACTGAAGTATACGCAGTAAATGGAAGACGCACGTGCTTGCCCAAACACAAGCCTCACAAGTATGCTCGTCGAGCTTATTACATGAGAAAAAACTCCTAAGAATCTGACGCAAAACGGCGGGGTTGGGGTGGCCCAAGCGAGCATGCCAAAGGTCGACGCCGGCGGAGAGAGCGACGGGTGTGGAAGTGGAGGCGCCGGCGTGTACGGGATAAAGCTCGTCAGGGCTATCACATCGGTGAAGCACCATCCGGGTACGGGCGTCCTTCACAGAAAAACCAACACCGTCAAATTCAACAGTAGGAGGATTCTCACGAGTAAGACGACGAACAGATACTAAGCTAGTGACTAAGTCAGGTGAAACAAAAACGTTAGACATAGTGATAGGTGTGGAACTAGAAGGAAAACTAGTGCTACCGACATGGGTGATAGGTAAAGAGGAACCGTTGCCAACGGTGATGCGAGTGGGAGTGTGAATCGGAGTAGAGGAGGAAAGGTTACCGGGGTGAGCTGTCATGTGCGCAGTAGCACCCGAGTCCATGTACCAGTCGCCTCCACCGCCATAGTTTCTCGGCGACGACGCCAAGTGTAGGGCGGCCAGGAGGGCTGGGTCCCACGGTGCAGGTGCTGGTGGTGATAGCTGGCCTCCATAGGGCGGTGCCTGGGCGGGCGCGTCGTAGCCACCGAGGGGTGGCGGCGCGAGTGGGGCGCCGTAGGGCTGGTAGGGGGCGCCGACGAACGCCTGGTGGCCCGCTGGACGGGGGCCAAGGAGACCCGGTGCAGGAGCCCGCGGGACAGGCATGTGATAGGCGTGGACGACGCCCGTCCACGGGTTCTACCCGGTGGCCCACGGTGGAGGTGGCTGCTGGAAGTGGGGCGCCCCCCCTGCGCCCTGCGGGTGCTGCTGGCGGCGGCCCCCGCCACCCCGCCGGTTGTGCCGGCCCCTGCCACCTTGCGGCTGCTGGGGGCGCTGGGGGCGCGGGCGTCAGCGGGTAGTAGCCGGCGGGTGTTGGCGATGCGGACTGGCGGGCGGCGGCCGGAGGAGCAGGGCCGCTGCGGGTGGTACCGGCGGCGAGAGTGGTGTGCTGGACCCGCTGCTTCAGCTTCGTCATCCGGCGCTCCTCAAGTTTGAGGTACGCGACTGCGCGCTTAAAAGTGGGTTGCGACAGCAGGGTGAGGTTGGACGCCGTGTTGCCGAAGTCCTCATTAAGTCCGGCGGTGAGGGTGCTCAGCATGAGGTCGTCAGAGACCTTAGCGCCGATGTCGCGAAGCTCGTTGGCAAGCATCTTGAGCCTCATGCAGTACTCGTCGATGGTGGAGTTGTCCTGGTGACAACCGAAGAACTCCTTCTGTAAGAAAACAAGGCGCTGGAGTTTGTTGTCGGTGAAGAGCGCGTTGATCTTGGCCCACACGGTGCAGGCGTAGTCGTCCTCGGCGACGACTATGTGGAAGATGTCCTTCGAGACCGTCTGGTAGAACTAATGGATGATCGTGGCCTCGATGGCGGACCACTCCGGGTCGCCGCGCATGTACGCGCTGTCTACGGAACCGTCGATATGCTCGATGAGAGAGTACTCGCGGAAGACGAGGTTGAAGTATGTCTTCTACGCGTAGTACGACGTGCTGGAGTTGTCGAGACAGATGGGGACCTGGGCCTCAATATTGAGGTCACGGATAGCGGCGGTGGAGGGCTCGGGACCAGCGAACGGGTTGGACGAGTGGGTGGTGGAGGAGCCGGGGAAGGATGGCCACGACATGGCTGCGGCGTGCAGATGCAGGGTAGCGGCTAGGGTTGGGTTTTGGGAAGGAGGTGACAACAGCAACAGGGCGGCTGCAGCGAGAGTCGGGCGCGGCGGCAGAAGAGAGCGGCGCGCGGGTGGGAACGAAGGAAGCGGCTGCAGCGGTAGGAGACACGGGCGGGTGCAGTGGTAGTTGGCGCGAAGCAGCAGCGAAACTCAGCGCGGGCGTATGGCGGTACGAGATCCAGGCGCAGGCGTGCAGCGGCTCGTGGCGCGGGCGTGCGGGCGTACGGCGGTAGAATGGAGCGGCGTGCAACGGCGTTTGACGCGCGGGCGGAAGCGGATGGTGGGATGTGGCGGTGGCGCGTGGCGCGGCGGCGACGGCTACCTAGGGTTTGACCAAAGAGATGATATCATGTGGATAGATGATTTATAATACGATGTATTAACTAAGGTGCTGGTGCACGTATATATAATACAAGAAAGATCTCTATCTCAACTATATAAAATAGATACTCAACCGTTGATGCGTTCGATTTTGACTGGGTCGTCGCTGAGATTGGAGAGTTGTCCTTCCTCCCGGCTTTCAAGGTCAGGTGGGCTAGTGGTCCATTGGGTTCAACACATGACACACCCCTCCTTCCACCCGATGGATAGGTTTCACTGATGAATATGAAGGTTTCGCAAAGCAAAATCGTTTTCAGCAATTCACCATCAGATTTGTATATCAGATTATACAAAATTTGGATAACAATCTTTATTTGTTAAAAAAGTTTTAGATCTTTTATCAAAGTTCATCGAAAGTACAAAACATCTCAAACATAATAAAAACTATATCGAAATTCTGTGACCACCCAACAACCATTATCGCTGCCTGAACGAGCGGCCGACCCGCCGTGGTCGCCTCTCTGCTATTGAAGCCGGCTTGACATGTTGATGACAATCTAAAAGTCTTTGTGCACGTGCCCTAAGAACCAATGCCTTGGAGTCGCAGTCGTCGTCATCATTGAACCATTAAATAGATCTGAAGCAATTGGCACAAAATTTCGCAACACAGCGAGAAAACCTAACATTACTGCCTCAAGAAGTCGGTAGGAATCTACGCTGAAGCTCCGTCGAATATGTCTGAATGGACGAACTCGAGGAGGATCGAAACCCGAAAGACAAAATCAAAGAGGAAGTGCTGCCATCCGTCCAAACGCCGCACATGCAAGGACAAAATTAAAAAAAACTAAACTAAAGTACTAACCAGAGTGGAGACATCGGAATTCTCTGCCGGAGGGGCAGGTAGAGAGGAGACGAATCGATAGGCTCGTTGGTGAAGTTTGAAGGGAATAGTTTGCCGTACCCTTCAAGGGATGAGGAAGAACAACCTAATCTCTACTTGTCGTAAATTTTGATAACAATCTATTGAGCACTTGACACCAAACTTTCGGCACATGAGTTTTGTACTTTCTAGCACCGACCTCTTACGTGTAGATGAAATTAGGTGCGGTGCTACCATGTTTTTCTGTGTGCTACGTGGATCTTGCAAAGCGCTCTTATTTTGGCAGCAAGTGTCCTTTATCCATCCATAACGAAAAAGAAAAGAAAAGGACGTGGCCCTGGCCTATCCAAAGCAGATTAAGACACCAATAATTGTGGTTTTTTTCTTTCTTTTTTTGTTTTAACCAATAATTGTGTTACCATGTATACGTGGTAGAGTAGTTGTTATAGTTGGATGAAACTGTTCTTGCCTTTAAAAAAAATATAATACAACCGCTCATAACACACACACGCACTCACCCCTTATGAACACACGGCCTTCTTCCGACCGATGCCCATGTCTCATCTTGATTAAAGTTGAACTAAGAAGACTATCATTTTTTTTTCAGAGTACAAGCAAGTATAGCCTAGAGTGACCTATATGCCGCACTGCACCAACAGCACGAGCGTCAGCACGGGTGCGTCGACATCGATACTCGACACAACTAACAACTAGTATATCCATGCAGAACATCGACATCCATATCCATGCAGACACTGCAAACCTGGGGTTTGCACTGTATCTCCCATATTATTATTGTAATCCAATCATGCAACCTCAAAAGAGTACTCCAATCAGGCAAGTTGGTGAGCCAAAAAAGGGTGCATATCCTTGGCCTACCACAACCAATAATGGAAGCCACCATCCCTCATTTCAGACCCAGCCCGACACGCGACGACACGGAAGACAGAACCCTCGCTCCTTCAAATACCTGACACCCCTATCCTATCCAACGACCAAGACCCAGACGAGAGTGAGTGATAGCACCGTTAGTACCCATCCAACGACCAAGAGCGAGATGATAGTGAGTGACACTAAGCTCCACTTGCTACCTACTTGGAAAATGGCAGGCAAGGTCGTCTCCGGGAAGACCACTGCTGCCCAGCCCAAGAGCGTGGGGCGGCGGCTGTGGCGCTTGGCGCGCACCGTCGTCTACCTTCTGCGCCGCGGCGTGCTCTTGTCCGGGCGCAAGCTCGCCATGGACCTCCACCGCAGCAGGGACGCCAGCAAGGCCCTCGGCGGCTTCGTCAACTTCCAGCGCCGCCCGGCGGCTCGCACTCACTCAACCTCCGTCGCAGCGAAGCGCCGTGACGACGAAACCGCCGGCTATTGCAACAGCTACGACGCGGCCGACATCGCCAGGTGTTCGAGATGCTCAACGACGGCGGGCACCTCTTCGACGACGAGGACGGGGGTCTCGCGTGGGCGTCGCCGGCCTTCGGGCGCAGCGCGGCTACGGGCCAGCCGCGCATCACCGACTCGCTGTTCACGGCGAGCCAGGACCAGCAGGTGGACAGGAAAGCCGACGAGTTCATCAGGAGGTTCTACCAGCAACTGCGCGCCCAGAAGAGCGTCTCCGCCACGCCGGAAAACTACGGCCACGTCGTCCCAAGGCCGGTCGCCGCTTAATTTTAGAATTATGAGTGCTGGACTGCTCGAGGCGGCCGCCGGTCGCCCGGCAGCGGGAGCACAACGTTGCCATGTCTTCTTCTTCAGAAAATGTAGTAAATCACCCGCATAATGTGTAAACGACTAAACGTAAAACATTCTCCGTTTTGAATTGTGGTGGTACGCTTGTATTGCTGTGTCGCTTTGGCTATCTGTCGTTCAGGACCCGGGTGAAAGCAGGCACCAACTACAGCTGTGGGGGATACACAGTCGACAGTCCGTCCGCTCGTGACGGTTAGGGTTGGGGTGTCCCGCGATTGTGAGGCGATCCCCACTGGTCTGTCCCACGCGCCGCCGCCGTCTAGGTTTCGCTCTCTGGTCGTCAACCTCTTCCCGATCTAGATCCCCTCTTGAGATCTCGCGAGGCGCTGGGGTCAGCCACCTCGATCCATCGCTTTCCCCTGGTTTTCTTCCGCTTCAAGGCCTTCCACGGGGAGTCTTCAGGTGGATTCTTGGGCACCGAGTCTTTTTCTTTCCTAGATTGGATTCGGTGCTTCTGCAGGAGGCAGAATGGAGGGAGTAGAGGGAATGCTAAAGAAGATGAATTTGTCAGAGGCAGAGAAGAAGGGCGTGAAAATCGATTGTCGGAGAACAAAGCAGGCGGAAGGGGGGAAGGCAAAAGCGATGGGGAAACTGATCTCAGACAAACCTGGGTATGCAGCGGGCATGGAGGTGGCCTTGGGCAGGGCTTGGTGCCCAATGAGCAGGTTGGAGGTGAAGGAGATGGGAGGCAATAGATTCTTGTTCATATTCCATCAGGAAGCGGGGAAGAGGAAAGCAGTGGAGAATGGACCATGGACATTTGGGAAAGAACTAGTGATCATGGAGGATTTTGACCCGGCTAAAACTCTGGATGATTACAAGTTTAAGAAGGTGCCGATTTGGGTGCGGATCTTCAACGTACCACTTGGGCTCATGTGCAAAGACCTTGCTGAAGACATTGGTGAACTAATAGGAGATGTGGTGGAAGTGGACACGGGGGAGGATGGCACGGCGCTGGGGCAATGCCTCCGGGTTAAGGTGCGCATTGAAGTAGCAGAGCCACTTATGAGGGGCCTATTTCTAGATGATGAGGAGGATAAAGATGGTGATGCCATTGTGAGAGATAAAGAGAAAAGGAAAGAGGGAGAGGCAAAGAATTGGATTTACTTCCAGTATGAATTTTTACCGGACTTTTGTTATACGTGTGGAAGACTAGGTCACACTGATCGCGAGTGCAAAATTAAGTTAAAAAGAGGGGAAACTGCAGAGTACGGAAGGTGGCTGCGATATTTGCCGGAGAATATATCAGGCTTTGAAGACAGGAGAAGAGGGGGGCCACCGTACGGAGGCAGCTCGGGAAGGGGGAGGATATGTTGGATGAACAGCAGAGGAAGGTCAGGGAGTGATGCACCGTCGTGGAAGAAGTCATCGGACACTTCAGAAAAGGGGTGCCAAAAAGATACTAAGGCAGATGGGGAGGAGGTCACGAGCCTGCTAAAATTGATCTCTAATCCAAAAGGGGCGGAGAGGAGGGATGACACTAGTACGGGTAAAAAGAAACTTGACCTTCAGGACGATGGCGGACATGACATAACAAGAGATGGGAGTACCATAGACGGAGGAGTTCAGAAGGGAGAGGGAGACGAGGGTTTGGAGCATAAGAAAAAGATGGATCTGAAGGAAGGAAGGAAGGAGGAGCTGATAGAGAAAGAAGATGATGAAATGGGGCATGACAAGAAGGGAGAGAAGGCAGGGATGGAAGATGCGGGGAAGGCTAAAGGGAAGAATGGGAAGGGGTTTAAAAGGCAGCAGAGAAAGAATGTAGGTGACAGGACAACATTGGGGGTGATTGTGGGAGGGAAGAGGAGTGATGGACCGTCTGACGAAGACATGGAAGAGGGCGAGTCACCAAAAAAGAGAAGAACACAGGAGAAGAGTGTAGACCAGAATAAGATCGCGGGGCTGTCGGAATAGCTCTGCGGGAAGCAATGAGGATAATCGCTTGGAATTGTCGGGGGTTGGGGAACGGCCCGACAATTAGTGGTCTTCTGGATCTCCAGAAGAAGGAGGACCCCGTTGTTCTATTTTTGTCTGAGACGAAGATGGAGCGGAGTAGACTAGAATGGCTTCGGTGGAAGATGGGGATGACCAATATGTTTGTCAAAAACTGTGAGGGGCAGAGTGGGGGACTAGCAATGTTCAGGAAGAGTGAAGTATAGCTGAGAATAATGCCATTTGTCTCAAAATACCACATTGACACAGAGATCACGAAGGATGATGGATTTGTTTGGAGGTTTACCGGCATCTATGGCGAACCAAAAAGTGACGAAAAGGAGAAAACGTGGAAGCTGCTAAGAAATCTGAAACACCAGAACAACAAGCCGTGGTTGTGTGCGGGCGATTTTAATGAAATCCTACACTCTTGGGAGAAGGAAGGAGGTGTGCCGAGGGGTCAAAGCTGTATGGATAGATTCAAGGCAGCCTTGGAAGTGTGTGAACTTGGTGATCTGGGATATGTGGGGGACACATTTACATGGAGAAATCATAGTCACACAGCAGCCAATTATATAAAGGAAAGATTGGACAGAGCGGTGGCGACTCAACCTTGGTGTGATCGATTCCCAGCCTTCCGGGTGACGAATGGGGACACGCGCCACTCGGACCACAGACCGGTCATTGTGGACACAACTGGTGCAGCGAGGGTAAGGCGTGGATCTGCCCAAAGCCTTACTCCAAGGTTTGAGGCAAGCTGGCTTGAAGAGGAGGGATGTAAAGAGATCGCGAGGGATGCATGGCAACTAGAAACACAAGGTACATGGAATGAGGTGGCAGTGGCGGTCAAGGGAGTGATGAAGGAATTGGTGGATTGGAGCAAAAATATTTTAGGAGACTTGGATAAGCGGATATGTAGGCTGAAAAAGGAGCTTGAGAGGTGCAGGAGAATGAATATAGGAGAGGAGCAAGTGCAACGTGAGCAAATGCTGCGGTTCAAGTTAAACCTTTGGAAGTACAAAGGGAGACCTACTGGAAACAAGCGCTCATATTCACTGGATGAAGGCAGGAGACCGCAACACAAAATTTTTCCATGCCTCGGCTTCGGAGAGAAGAAGAAAGAACCGTATTAAAAGATTAAGGAGGGAGGATGGGAGAGTTGTGGAGGATAGGGAGGAGTTGAAGAATGTTGTGACTAATTACTTTGTAAACCTGTTCACCTCCCATGCAGGTACCCGTCTTGATGAGCTCTTGAGCCAAATTGAGCCACGAGTAACAGCCCCGATGAACGAGATGTTGGGCAAAGAGTTCACTAGAGAAGAAATTTTTGAGGCCTTGCAAAGCATTGGTGACCTAAAAGCTCCGGGACCAGATGGCATGCGATCCATCTTCTATAAAAAATGTTGGGACATTGTTGGCGATAAAGTAGTTGCAGAGGTCTTGAATGTCCTTAATGGAGGGCCTATGCCAGAGGGCTGGAATGAGACTTGTGTGGTCCTTATCCCGAAGGTAAATAATCCAGAGAGCATGAAGGACCTTCGACCAATCAGTCTTTGTAATGTGGTGTACAAGTTGGTGTCAAAGGTACTATATAACCGGTTGAAACAGATCCTACCCGATATCATCTCACCAAATCAGAGTGCCTTTGTTCTGGGACGTTTGATAACGGATAACATCTTGCTTGCCTATGAATGTACACACTATATGCAGAACAAACATGGAGGAAAGGAGGGTTTTGCAGCGGTGAAGTTAGACATGAGCAAGGCTTATGACTGAGTGGAATGGCCTTTTTTTGGAAAGAATGATGAACAAGCTGGGGTTCCGAGAGGAATGGATAAACAAGATGATGTTGTGTGTGACTTCAGTTTTTGTTGGGTTTCGTAGTAATTTCAAAAAATTTCCTACGCACACGCAAGATCATGGTGATGCATAGCAACGAGAGGGGGAGTATGATCTACATACCTAGTAGATCGACAACGGAAGCGTTTGGTTGATGTAGTCGTACGTCTTCACGATCCGACCGATCAAGCACAGAAACTACGGCACCTCCGAGTTCTAGCACACGTTCAGCTCGATGACGATCCCCGGACTCCGATCCAGCAAAGTGTCGGTGAAGAGTTCCGTCAGCATGACGGCGTGGTGACGATCTTGATGTACTACTGCAGCAGGGCTTCGCCTAAACTCCGTTACAATATTATCGAGGACTATGGTGGAAGGGGGCACCGCACACGGCTAAGGAATAGATCACGTGGATCAACTTGTGTATCTTTGGGGTGCTCCTGCCTCCGTATATAAAGGACTAGAGGGGGGGAGGCTGGCCGGCCAAGGAGGGCGCGCCAGGAGAGTCCTACTCCCTCTGGGAGTAGGATCCCCCCCCCAATCCTAGTTGGAATAGGATTCGCGGAGGGGGAAAAGAGAGAGAGGGGGCCGGCCCCCTCTCCTTGTCCTATTCGGACCAAGGGAGGGGAGGGGCGCGCGGCCCATGTAGGACTGCCTCTTCCCTTTTCCACTAAGGCCCATGATGGCCCATACAGCTCCCGGGGGGTTCCGGTAACCTCCCGGTACTCCGGTAAAATCCCAATTTCACCCGGAACACTTCCGATATCCAAACATAGGCTTCCAATATATCAATCTTTATGTCTCGACCATTTCGAGACTCCTCGTCATTTCCGTGATCACATTCGGGACTCCGAACAAACTTCGGTACATCAAAAATGCATAAACTCATAATATAACTGTCATCGTAACCTTAAGCGTGCGGACCCTACGGGTTCGAGAACAATGTAGACATGACCGAGACATGTCTCCGGTCAATAACCAATAGCGGGACCTGGATGCCCATATTGGCTCCTACATATTCTACGAAGATCTTTATCGGTCAGACCGCATAACAACATACGTTGTTCCCTTTGTCATCGGTATGTTACTTGCCCGAGATTCGATCGTCGGTATCCAATACCTAGTTCAATCTCGTTACCGGCAAGTCTCTTTACTCATTCCGTAATACATCATCTCACAACCAACATATTAGTTGTAAAGCTTGCAAGGCTTATGTGATGTGCATTACCGAGAGGGCCCAGAGATACCTCTCCGACAATTGGAGTGACAAATCCTAATCTCGAAATACGCCAACCCAACATGTACCTTTGGAGACACCTGTAATGCTCCTTTATAATCACCCAGTTACGTTGTGACGTTTGGTAGCACCCAAAGTGTTCCTCCGGTAAACGGGAGTTGCATAATCTCATAGTCATAGGAACATGTATAAGTCATGAAGAAAGCAATAGCAACATACTAAACGATCGGGTGCTAAGCTAATGGAATGGATCATGTCAATCAGATCATTCAACTAATGATGTGATCCCGTTAATCAAATAACAACTCATTGTTCATGGTTAGGAAACATAACCATCTTTGATTAACGAGCTAGTCAAGTAGAGGCATACTAGTGACACTTTGTTTGTCTATGTATTCACACATGTATTATGTTTCCGGTTAATACAATTCTAGCATGAATAATAAACATTTATCATGAAATAAGGAAATAAATAATAACTTTATTATTGCCTCTAGGGCATATTTCCTTTAGTTTCATACAAATTCAGAGTTAATGGGGAATGCACAGATGTTATCATGCCTCAAAGAGGGTTGCGCCAGGGTGATCCTTTATCGCCATACCTCTTTTCTGATTTGTGCAGAAGGTTTTTCTTCGTTGTTGAACAAGGCCGAGGTTGAGGGCACACTGAAAGGAATCCGCATTTGCAATGCAGCCCCGAGTTTCAACCATCTACTATTTGCAGATGACTCACTAGTACTCATTAAAGCATCACGTGAGAGTGCTATGTATCTGTAGAATGTGCTAAAACTATATGAGGTTTGCTCGGGACAGATTGTGAATTATGACAAATCTTCGGTTATGTTCAGCAAGAACACAAGAGCAGGACATAAAAATGAGGTGCTCCAAGCCTTAAACATCAGAGCCGAAGCTAAGACTGAGCGGTATCTTGGGCTCCCCGTGTATGTGGGACAATCTAGGACAAAAATCTTTGAATACGTGAAGGATCGAATTTGGAAAAAGATTCAAGGGTTTAAAGAAAGGCTCCTTTCAAAGATGGGGAAGGATGTTCTTATTAAAGCATGCGCGCAGGCCATCCCGACCTTTGCCATGTCCTGCTTTGATCTTATGAAAACGATGTGTGAAGAGATTGGAATGATGATTTGCAGATTTTGGTGGGCAAAGCAAGAAAAAACAACACCATGCATTGGTTGAGTTGGGAGCTGTTAACGAAGCCGAAGAAGGAGGGAGGCCTGGGCTTCCGTGACATCTATGGGTTCAATTTGGCCATGCTGGCCCGACAAGCATGGCGTATGCTGGAAACGCTAGAATCACTATGTGCACAGGTTCTCAAGGCACGGTATTTCCCGAATACTTCTATCCTGGAAGCGGCTGCACACCCGGGGATTTCGTATACATGGAGGAGTATTCTAAAAGGAATAGGGTTGCTGAAAGACGGACTTATTTTCCGGGTAGGAGATGGCACCTCTATTAACATTTGGAATGATCCATGGCTTGCTCGCGAGGGGAGGCGAACTCCAGTAACGCCAAGAGGGCATTGTCTTCTCACCAAAGTTTGTGAACTTGTTGATCCTGACACCCAAACCTGGGATGGGCACCTAGTGCGAGCGATCTTCAGAGAGGAGGATGCGAAGGTAATCCTAGCTACCCCAGTCAGAGATGATTTTGAGGATTTCTTTGCATGGCACTATGACAGCAAGGGCAGATTTTCAGTCAAATCAGCCTACCAGGTGTATGTGCAACAAAGAGATGCGGGCCTGTCATCTTCCGCTAGTCCCACACCAAGAGAGTGGGACTGGAAGGAGATCTGGAATCTCCCTTGCCAACCAAAAATACAACAATTCATGTGGCATCTAGCCCATAACAGCCTGCCCCTGAAACTGTCTATGAAAAGGAGGGGTATCAAGTGTGAAACCATTTGTGTCTGCTGTAGAAGAAGGGATGAGGATGGAGCAAACTTATTTCTGAATTGCAACTGTGTCAAGAATGTGTGGCGTAGTTTGCTTCTGGAGAAGGAACACCTGTGTATGACCAATTGCAAAGATGCGGGAGAGCTGATGCTTTTTGTTCTCAGGTTGCCGGAACAGAAAAGAGTATTGGTTACCTGTCTCTTGTGGCGATGGTGGACCTGGAGAAATAAAAATAATGCTGGAGAGAAGACAATACCGCTGGAGAACCTAGCTGCAGAGATCAATCACTGGGCTAGTGATTCTCTGACTTTCTGTGCAAAACCTCGTACTAACACCCCTGCCCCTGTTGTGCATGTGTGGAAGAAACCTGAAGGAGACTGACTGAAAATAAACTGTGATGGGGCGTTTTCTGTAGCTGATGGGTCGTGAGGCTGGGGCTTTGTGATCCGCGACCAGGCTGGAGACGTGAGAGGCTCCGGCGTAGGTTGCTTGCGGCATGTGGCAAGTGCGCTGCAAACGGAAGCGTCGGCATGTGGTGCAGCATTACAGGCGGCCTCACAATGGGGTATGCAGTATGTGCAGGTGGAGTCTGATTGCCAGACGCTCGTCAAAGCACTACAAAGCTCTGAGCTAGACCGGACACCGGAAGGCATCCTGTTCAGAGAAATCAGAGTCTTTGCTCGCCAAAATTTTAATGCTTGCTCGTTCTCTTTTGCCCCCAGGTCCAGTAATAATCTTGCGCATACTATTGCTGCTTTTGGTGCCACCCAACAGGCGGCTACCCAGCTTTGGCCGGAGGGCCTGCCAAACGATGTACTAGTTCGTATGGCCAGCAATTTGGCTGAGCCAGTTTAAGTATGGAATCGGTGTGTTCCATTTCAAAAAAAAAACTACAACTGTGGGTGTTGGGTACATATAAAGAAAGCATGGGAGGAGCCAGAAACTATATGGATGAACCGGGTGCGTATGAACCCACTTCAGAAAACACATTTCTTCCCTGTCGCGGTCTGTTCGCATCAAGACCGGCTTCTTATACATACGCTCTTTCTTTAATAAATATATGGTACGCCATTGGCGTACTCTTGAAAAAAATACATTTCTAAATGCCAAAAAATTCTGAAAACAATACCTTGCGTAGAGCTCCACACTTTATGTGCGCGCGAAAGGTTCGCTGAAAAACAATACTTTCTTTTGGGTTGTGCAAAAAGACAAAAAAATGTAGTGAAACGCTATTTTTTATAGAAAAGGAGGACCCTCGGCCTCTACATCTGGACAATGCATGCAACCATTTTATTAATTGTTCATATAAGACCGTAGAAAGTCATATAACAGCAAGACTAAAGCCACTGTCTAGGCAACATCTGTCGCTACTCCTAACCAGCTGATGAAAGGGTGCTGATAGTCTGGGCCTAATACCAAACTGACATCGCATCCAAACATAACATTTAAAACCTGAGGTCCCAACCAGGACGCCTTCCGGGTATGGGGCACCAGTAGCGAAGCTAGGTTCAGCATACGCCCCAGGCAAGCAGTGTAACTACAGTAAGCTACAGTGTATTGTTCGCTACAGTACACTACAGTTAACAAAGAAATGATCCACCACGCCCCAGGCCAAGGCCCTGGCTGCCTGGGTGTAACGCCCTCGATGCGGCTATAGCTCCCATGTGTCGAGGCACGACTTAGAGGCATAACCGCATTGAAAGCAATGTCGCAAGTTAGGCAATCATCACAACATCCCATGTAATATAAATAATAAAGGGGAGGTACATAGTTGGCTTACACTCGCCACGTCAATCAAGTACATAAATAACATTACATCATCCAAACACTCAAGGCCCGACTACGGAGCCAAAATAAAAGATAACCCAACATGTGACACGGTCCCGATCACCCCCAACTGGGCACCACTACTGATCATCAGGGAAAGACACGTAGTATCGTTGAGAGTCCTCGTCGAACTCCCACTTGAGCTCAAGCGCGTCACCTGGAGCGGAATCATCAGGCCCTGCATCTGGTTTAATAGTAATCTGTGAGCCACAGGGACTCAGCAATCTCGCACCCTCGCGATCAAGACTATTTAAGCTTAATAGGAAAGGCAAGGTAAATATGTGGAGCTGCAGCAAGCGACTAGCATATATGGTGGCTATCCTGTTTGCAAAAGAGAGCGAGAAGAGGAGGCAAAGCGCGAGCGAGAAACTAGAGAACAACCTGCGCAAACATTACTCCAACACCGTGTTCACTTCCCGGACTCCGCCGAGAAGAGACCATCACGGTAACTCACACTGTTGATTCATTTTAATCAAGTTATCTACAACCGGACATTAACAAATTCCCATCTGCCCATAACCGTGGGCACGGCTTTCGAAAGTTCAAATCCCTGCAGGGGAGTCCCAACTTAGCCCATGACAAGCTCTCACGGTCAACGAAGGAATAGACCTCCTCCCGAGATGTTCCGATCAGGCTCGGTATCTCGGTTCTTCAAGACACTTCGACAGGTTAAAACAAGACCAGCAACACCGCCCGAATGTGCCGACAAATGCCGATAGGATCTGCACATATCTCGTTCTCAGGGCACACTCAGATAGGTCAAGATACAAGTAAAACCAACCCTCGAGTTTCCCCGAGGTGGCCCCGCAGGCTGCCTGGTTCGGACCAACACTCAGAGGAGCACTGGCCCGGGGGGGGGGGGTTAAAATAAGATGACCCTCGGGCTCCGGAAACCCAAGGGAAAAAGAGGCTAGGTGGCAAATGGTAAAACCAAGGTTGGGCATTGCTGGAAAAGCTTTAATCAAGGCGAACTATCAAGGGGTTCCCATTGTAACCCAACCGCGTAAAAAACGCAAAATCCGGGAACATAACACCAATATGACGGAAAACTAGGGTGGCAAGAGTGGAACAAAACACTAGGCGGGAGGCCGAGCCTTCCACCCTTTACCAAGTATATAGATGAATTAAGATAACATGACAATATAATGATATCCCAACAAGTAAATAATGTTCTAACAAGGAACGGTCTCCAATCTTCACCTGCAACTAGCAACGCTATAAGAGGAGCTGAGCAAAGCGGTAACATAGCCAATCAACGGTTTGCTAGGACATGGTGGGTTAGAGGTTTGACATGGCAATTTGGGAGGCATGATAAGCAAGTGGTAGGCATCATAGCATAGGCATAGCAAAAGAGCGAGCATCTAGCAAAGCAAAGATAGTAGTGATTTCGAGGGTATGATCATCTTGCCTGCAAAGTTGTCGGAGTTGACTGGATCCTCGAAAGCAAACTCAATGGGCTCCTCGTTAGCGAACTCGTCTCCCGGCTCTACCCAAAAAAGACAAACAAGCAAACGGAACACAATTAAGCACGTGCAAAGCTCAAACAATATGATGCAAAGATGATATGCTATGCAGGATGCAATGCGGGATGCATATGCAAGATTTGACAAGGGATGCATGAACCTGGCCTCAACTTGGAAATCCAAGTGTGCTACTGGAAAGAAGAGATGAAATCGCTTGAAAACGATATAAGGATCACCGGAATCGGAGTTACGGTTTGGAAATGGCAAGCAATTCAAATATGGCCACGTTCTGCGATTTACAGCAAGTAGCCATCTAAATGCGACAAGACGAACATGCTACAGCACCCAAACATGACAACAAAATACATGGGAGGGATGCATTCATGATGCTTAACAAAAGTCTAGCACTGAGCTACGGCAAATTCATCCATTAACAGGTTCAAACAAGCATGGCAAAATTGCATATGGTAAACAGATTTCAGACTTAGTGAAATTAACACTTTTCTGGAATTTCAGATCAGATAGCACTCTTCGGAGCATGAAAACTATATGCTACAGGACCTGAACATGGCAAAGTAAAGCATGGCATGGAGCTACTCAAAGATCTTAACAAAAGTCCCTTAGTGACCTTAAGCCAAAAGGGATCAGAAAATACAATTGCAAGCATGTGAACATGGCAAAAACATAATCAGATCACAGACTTGGTGAAAACTGGAACATGCTGAAACAGATATCAAGTAGGCATGTTTACGAGCTCGATGCACTCACTACAGAGCATGTCATGATAAACTAAGCATACACCCATCAAGAATACACAAAATGCAAGCTAGACATGGCAAGAACAATAACATAGCATGCACGGATCAACTACAACATCATCGGCAAAATCGCTAACAAGTAGACAATCTGCCTAGATTCATGAAATGACAAAAGTAGAGCTCGATCGACTCAAGCTAGGGTGCTCCATAATTGCAAACAAAGACATGGATGGATAGAGCACTACAAGATTAACAAAACATCCTTACTGATCATCCTCAAAAGAGGCACGGATCACTAGGAAACAACATGAACATATGGCCATATGAGATAAACAACTCAAGGACTTAGTGGAAATGCTAAGTCCCTGAAATCAGCATTACCAAGTGCCTCACTTGGCAAGCTTGTGCTAGTCACCACACACATCACAAAAATACATGGGTTGCACCTCTGGAAAGATGGCAAAACCCTTAGCAAAACATATGTAGAGCTCAAGGGCATATCATGCACACAATAATCATGGCAAAAATGACAAATATCTAAATGGAGCAGCAGATCTGACAATTATCTCAAGTAGCACTCTTCCAACAGCATTTCGGGCATCAAGATGAACTTAAATGAAAATGATGCAATGAGATGAAATGATTTACTCTCTAAGGCGAACATTTTGATATGCTATATGCCCAAAACGGAGCTACGGATGCAAAGTTATAGCATGAGGAAAAACGTAAAAAGTTAGGGTTTCGGGCGAGATTAGGTCAACCGAGATCTAGATCCAGATCCAGCCGGCGCAGATCCCGAGGTTCGTTGAGGAAGGAGCTCGCCGGAGACGATGGACACAGCGGCCGGAGGAGGAGGACGGCGGCGTCGGGCGCCGGTGGCCGGGGAGACGACCCGGGCGGCGGAGCGGCGGACGAGGCGCGGTGACCCCGGGCGGCGATGGCGAG
>NC_057794.1:577492672-577510881 GCF_018294505.1 Triticum aestivum
GGAGCCGGCCGGCGAAGGGCGCCGGAGCTCGGCCGAGCGAGGCGGCGGTGGTGGTTGTCGCGGTGGCGGCGGCAGTCGGTGGCGAGCCGAGAGGAGGCGGGGAGGTGCGATAGGTGGCGGCGGAGGCGCGCGGGCCGGGAGGGCCCGATCCGGGCTCTCCGGGCCGGAGGAGAGAGAGGGCCGGCGGGGACACCTGGCGCCCTCCTATTGGTGCGGGACAACGGCGGGGTTTGTCCGGCGGACGACGGACATGTCCGGCCGGCGGCGGAGCGGATTTTTAGGGTTAGGGAAGGAGAAGATCCAGGAATGGAAAAGGGGGTTCTATTTATAGAGGTAGAGGGACCTAGGAGAGTCCAAATGTGGTGCGGTTTTCGGCCACGCGATCGTGATCGAACGCTCTAGATGATGGAGAGGGTTTTGGTGGGTTTTGGGCCAAATAGGAAGGGTGTTGGGCTGCAACACACACGAGGCCTTTTTGGTCCCTCGGTTAACCGTTGGAGCATCAAACGAAGTCCAAATGGTACGAAACTTGACAGGCGGTCTACCAGTAGTAAACCAAGGCCACTTGGCAAGTCTCGGTCCAATCCGTAAATGTTTAATCCCCACACATGAAATAAAGGTAGAATTGACCACCGGAGGAAAACGAAGCGCCGGAATGCAAAACTGACAACGGGGAAAATGCTCGGATGCATGAGATGAACACGTATGCAAATGCAATGCACATGATGACATGATATGAGATGCATGACAATGATAACAATACACGGAGACAAAAACCTGAACCCGAGAAAATAAAATAACTTAAGGCCGGAAACGGCAAGAGTTGGATTACATATTGGGAAAGTCATATCCGGGGTGTTACAACACTCCACCACTACGAAAGGATCTCGTCCCGAGATCTAGGACTGAAAGAACGCCGGGTACTCAGAACGGAGGTGATCCTCGCGTTCCCAGGTAGCTTCACGGTCGGAATGGTGTGACCACTTGACTTTGAGGAATTTTATTGACTTGTTGCGAGTCTTGCGTTCAGTCTCTTGAAGAATAGCAACGGGGTGCTCACGATAAGAGAGATCTTCTTGGAGCTCAATGTCCTCGAAGTTGACAATGCGGTCAGGAGTCTTGAAGCACTTTCGAAGTTGAGAGACATGGAACACGTCATGAACATTTGCAAAGTTTGAAGGCAGCTCGAGTTGATAGGCGAGATCGCCTCTCTTGCTGACAATCTTGAAAGGTCCCACGTATCTAGGGGCAAGATTCCCTTTGATACCGAAGCGACGAGTACCTTTCATTGGAGAGACGCGGAGGTAAACATGATCTCCGATCTCGAAAACCAAATCATGGTGCTTACTGTCATAGTAGCTCTTCTGGCGGGATTGGGCTGCTTTGAGGTTATCTCGAATGACTTTGCACATTTCCTCTGCCTCTGTGATTAAGTCATTACCCAAAAGCTGACGTTCACCAGTTTCAGACCAGTTGAGAGGGGTACGACACTTCCTGCCATACAGAATTTCAAATGGGGCCTTGCCCGAACTTGCTTGAAAACTGTTGTTGTAGGAGAATTTAGCATATGAAAGACAATCCTCCCACTTCATGCCGAAGGAGATAACACAAACCCTGAGCATATCTTCAAGAATCTGATTGACACGCTCGACTTGACCACTAGTTTGTGGATGGAAAGCTGTGCTGAAGCAGATGTTAGTGCCCATGGCCTTCTGAAAAGAATCCCAAAACTTGGAGGTAAAGATGCTGCCACGGTTTGCAGAGATCACTTGTGGAATACCGTGTAGAGAGACAATTCGAGAGGTATAGAGTTCCGCCAATTGAGTTGCAGTGATTGACTCTTTGATAGGCAGAAAGTGAGCCACTTTAGTGAGTTTGTCGATGACAACGAATATAGCATCATTGCCACCTTTGGACTTTGGAAACCCAGTCACGAAGTCCATTTCAATGTGGTCAAGCTTCCATTCTGGAATGGCAAGAGGTTGGAGGAGACCAGCTGGCCTTTGGTGTTCTGCCTTCACTCTTCTGCAGACATCACACTCATTCACGAATTGAGCAATCTCGCGCTTCATTCGAGTCCACCAATAAGCCTGCTTGAGGTCCTGATACATCTTCGTGCTCCCAGGGTGGATGGAGAGGAGAGAATTGTGAGCCTCGTTCATGATCACTTTACAAAGTTCACCTTTGGGTACAACAATACGATCCTCGAAGAAGAGAGTATCCTTGTCATCAAGGCGGTAGAACTTGTACTTGGGTTGACTCTTGGCAATCCCAATCTTCACCTTTTTGACCATAGCATCAAGAAGCTGGGCTTAGCGAATCTGGTCTTCCAAGGTAGGAGAGACTTGAAGGTTGGCGAGGAAACCTTGAGGAACAACTTGCAGATTAAGTTTGCGGAAAGCTTCACAAAGCTCGGGTTGATAAGGCTTGAGAATAAGATTGTTGCAGTAAGCTTTCCTGCTCAAAGCGTCAGCAATCACATTGGCCTTGCCTGGAGTATACTCGATACTCGGATTATATTCTTGAATCATTTCGACCCATCGAGTTTGCCTGAGGTTGAGATTAGGCTGAGTGAAGATGTACTTGAGACTCTTGTGGTCAGTGAAAATGCCCACTTTTCTTCCCAATAAGAGATGTCTCCGAGTCAAAAGAGCATGCACAACTGCCGCCAACTCGAGATCATGAGTGGGGTAGTTCTTCTCATTGGGCTTCAACTGGCGAGAGGTATAAGCAACAACTTTCTTCTCTTGCATCAACACTGCGCCAAGACCTTAGAGAGAGGCATCACAAAAGACCTCGTAATGCTTAGATTCGTCAGGCGGAGTCAGAACTGGAGCAGTGATCAATTTCTCTTTCAAAGTGTTGAAAGCAATGTCACACTCCGGAGACCAAACGTACTTGACATGCTTCTGGAGAAGATTTGAGAGAGGCTTCGCAATCTTAGAAAAGTTTTCAACGAATCTTCGGCAGTAGCTTGCGAGACCGAGGAAGCTACGGAGTTGCTTCACGTTTTGAGGAGGTTCCCAATTCACAATTGCAGACACCTTCTCAGGATTCACCGCAATGCCCTTGGTAGAGATGATATGACCAAGATAAAGAACCTCATCGTGCCAAAATTCGCACTTGGAGAACTTGGCATAGAACTGGTGTTCCCTCAGCTTATCGAGTACCAAACGCAAGTGCTTGGCATGATCTTCCTTGTTCTTCGAGAAAACCAGGATGTCGTCGAGATTGACCAAAACGAAGTCATTGGTGTAGGCGTTGAAGATGAAGTTCATCATGCGAGAGAAAGTCGGAGGAGCGTTGACGAGGCCAAAAGACATGGCAGTGTATTCATATGAACCATAGCTTGTCCTGAAAGCCGTCTTGGGAATATCTTGCTCACGGATTCGAATCTGATGATAACCCATACGGAGATCAAGCTTGGAGAATACTTGGGCACCTTTGAGTTGTTCGAACAACTCATTAATGTTGGGAAGTGGGTATTTGTTCTTGATAGTCTTCTTGTTCAATGGACGGTAATCAACACAAAGTCGGTCCGTTCCGTCCTTCTTCTTCACAAAAAGAACGCCACAACCCCACGGAGAAGAACTAGGCCGAATGAGACTGAGGGAGTCCTGGATTAGGGGGTGTTCGGGTAGCCGGACTATACCTTCGGCCGGACTCCTGGACTATGAAGATACAAGATTAAAGACTTCGTCCCGTGTCCGGATGGGACTTTCCTTGGCGTGGAAGGCAAGCTTGGCGATGCGGATATTCAAGATCTCCTACCATTGTAACCGACTCTGTGTAACCCTAACCCTATCCGGTGTCTATAAAACCGGAGGATTGTAGTCCGTAGGCGATCGACTCCATACACAACAATCATACCATAGGCTAGCTTCTAGGGTTTAGCCTCCTTGATCTCGTGGTAGATCTACTCTTGTACTACCCATATCATCAATATTAATCAAGCAGGAGTAGGGTATTACCTCCATCGAGAGGGCCCGAACCTAGGTAAAACAAAGTGTTCCCTGCCTCCTATTACCATCCGGCCTAGACGCACAGTTCGGGACCCCCTACCCGAGATCCGCCGGTTTTGACACCGACATTGGTGCTTTCATTGAGAGTTCCTCTGTGTCGTCACCTTTAGGCCCGATTGCTCCTTTGATCATCAACGACCATGCGGTCCAGGGTGAGATTTCCCCCCCGGACAGATCTTCGTCTTCGGCGGCTTCGCACTGCGGGCCAATTCACTTGGCCACCTGGAGCAGATCGAAAGCTACGCCCCTGGCCATCAAGCTAGGTTTGGAAGCCTAAACTACACGGCAGACATCCACGGAGACTTGATCTTCGACAAATTCGAGCCACAGCCAAGCACGCCGCACTGTCTCGATGGGCATGATATAGCTCTGCCACCGAACAGTGCCTTGGAGGCCGCGCACGCATCGGTTCCGACCATTGATTCGGAGCCTACTGCACCGATCGAGGATCAGCGGTTAGACGCTGCCTCAGGGGCTGCGATCTCAGAGGCGATTGAGCCAAACTCTAGCCCCGCACTCCGCATGGCCCGTGACTCCGAGGATCCGGATTCCTCTCTGATCTCTGAGCCCCCCGCGCCCCTGCCGATCGAATCCGATTGGGCGCCGATCATGGAGTTCACCGCCGCGGACATCTTTCAGCACTCGCCCTTCAGCGACATCCTGAATTCTCTAAAGTCTCTCTCTTTATCAGGAGAGCCCTGGACGGATTACGGTCAGCGAGGATGGGATACAGACGTTGAAGAAATTCAAAGCCCACCCACCACCCACTTGGTAGCCACTGTCAACAATTTAAACGACGTGCTCAACTGCGACTCTGGAGACATCGACAACATGGATGACGATGCAGGAGATACCGATGAACCAACGCCCATAGGGCATTGGACAGCCACCTCATCCCACGATGTGTACATGGTGGATACCCCTAAAGGAAGCGACAACGAGGAAAAAGGGGATGGGACGGGAGATTGACCCCCCGAAAAGCAATCAAAGCGTCGGCGTAAACGCAGACCCAAGCCCCGCCTCGACAAAAACCGAGCCATATAGCAGGACGAGCCGGTAGACGACGAGCAGGCCTTAGAGCAACCGTCCGAACAGGGAAACACGGATAGAGAAACCGAACATCCCTCCTCCAGCGAAAACGGCATTCCAGACAACCTCATGCCGAATAAACCTATGGAGCAGAAGAATCTCCACGAGAGACTCGTTGCAACTGCACGCAGCCTAAAAAAGTAGAAGCGGAAGCTAAAAACAGCGGAAGATGCACTCCGGATTAGATGGAGCGAAGTAATCAATACCACAGATAAGTACGGCGGCACTCGCCGCACTAAAAGCTATCCGAAAAGAAAGCCACTGCATGAATTCGACGAAGAGGCCCTAGAGCCCCCGCATTCAAAAAATGAGAAAGCCACACGGTCAGATAGACGACCCCATAAAGCGGCAAGCAACGCTGCACCTAAATCGGCATGCGACCCACTTAAGGATTCGCATAATGGCCCAGTCAGGTCCATTTATGGGCCAAGAAAGCAAGCTCTCGTAAGCAATGCTATGAAGCCATCATCAGAATCCGGCACGCCCAAATATAGGGGCGCCGCACACCCTCTATGTTTCACCGATGAGGTCCTGGACTATGAATTCCCAGAGGGATTCAAACCCGTAAACATAGAGTCATATGATGGAACAACAGACCCTGGAGTCTGGATCGAGGATTATATCCTCCACATACACATGGCTAGAGGAGATGATCTCCACGCCATAAAATATCTACCCCTTAAGCTTAAAGGGCCAGCCCGGCATTGGCTTAAAAGCCTTCCAGAAAACACAATTGGAAGCTGGGAAGAGCTCGAGGATGCTTTCCGAGCAAACTTTCAAGGGACCTATGTCTGTCCCCGGATGCAGACGATCTTAGTCACATAACTCAACAACCTGGAGAATCAGCTCGGCAGTTCGGGAATAGATTCCTCACTAAAAAGAATCAGATAGTCGACTGTCCGGACGCCGAAGCCTTAGCAGCTTTCAGGCACAATGTCCGAGACGAATGGATCGCCAGACACCTCGGCCAAGAAAAGCCAAGAACAATGGCCGCACTAACAAGCCTCATGACCCGCTTTTGTGCAGGGGAGGACAGCTGGTTGGCAAGGTGCAACCCCAGCAACCCAAGTACATCCGAAACTAGGGATGGAAACGGAAAACCGCGACACAACAAGGACCGTCGCTGGACTAAGGACAAAAATCCGAAGAGCACGGCAGTCAATGCCGGATTCAAAGGCTCATGACAAAATCAGGAAAAATCGCCCCCCAGGATAATAGGGACGATCCATCCAACCTAAATAAAATCCTGGACAGGATATGTCAGATACACAGTACTCCCCGGAAGCCTGCTAACCATACCCACAGAGACTGTTGGGTTTTCAAACAATCCGGCAGACTCAATGCCGAACACAAGGGGCTCGACACACCAAGCGAAGACGAGGACGAACCCCAAAAGCAGAGCACCAGGAAACAAAAGAACTTCCCACAAGAAGTAAAAACAGTGAACTCACTTCACATAACAAAACGTGCGGCGCCCGTAAAGGTACGCACCACACGGCCCATCCCCAAAGGGTGCCGCCACTGGTTGTCAAAACCGATCATCTTCGATCAGCTAGATTATTCTAGGAATATCAAGAATGTAGGCTGGGCTGCCTTGATACTCGATCCAATAATTGGCAGACTCCAGTTTTCAAATGTCCTTATGGACGTCGGCAGTGGACTAAACCTGATATATTAGGATACAATCCAGCACATGGGGATAAACCCAGCAAGAATCCACCGCAGCAGAACCTCCTTTCAAGGGGTAATACCTGGTCCGGACACCCATTGTACGGGTTTTCTCCGGCTCACAGTCACATTCGGCTCTGCCGATAACCTCTGCCGTGAAAAGCTGACCTTCCATATCGTCCCGTTCTCAAGTCGCTATCAAGCACTACTGGGACGCGAAGCTTTCACTCACTTTAATGCAATACCGCATTACGCATCTCTTACGCTCAAGATGCCCGGTCCACGAGGCATCATCTCTTTGAAGGGGAAGCACAAAAGTGCGCCTCCCCAAGCGGAGGACTGTGCGGCCGCTTTAACAGCCCCACAGCAAAATGGCCTCACCGGCCAATAAACTTCAAAATAGGTCATTCAAGACCACGAACGCGGATAGACGAGTTCGGTGCAAAATCATCATTGATGCAGGCCTAGAAGCCATATACCCCCACACTAGGGGCTCCACGCATATACAATAAGAGACAATAAAGCTCAATCTCATATATCTTACTTTATACTTGCTTATTCTAAACTTTGTCGGCACGACCCGTTTTCAACTCAGTTCCTCTCTTTTACAGATGAACGTCATGCGGCGCCCGTCCAGGATACGGCACAACGGAGACACATGCGCAGACGTGCAGTAGGGACCCGTCCTAAAGGATTCTTTTTAGATTAAAACCCTGCGTAAACCTTTTTTACTGTCTCTTGTTGCTACACATCCCCTGGTTTTTTCTTTCTAATATAACCAAGGAGGAGGCTGACATCTTGGCATGTGGCCACGTCAGAATTTTTGCGCGTACCTGGACACTAGGGGCTTTTTTAATAAAGAGTGTTGTTTCGCCCGCACTCATAAAGACCGAACACCTTAGGCAGTGTTCGGCGTCGCGAGTTTTGGCATTATATGCATCAGCTCCGAATCATGTCTTTGGTCAAATGTTGGGCTGCCCGGCTCCTGAGTTCGGCTACCTTACGTTCCGCTCTATCGGCTAAGGTAGCACCAGGAGAACTACTGCGATTGTGCCCCCGGTTCGGCCAGGGCGAGCACCTCAGTAGAGAAAGCCGAAAACTGACTGTCATGATGTAGCGTGAGACTGGTCAGCCACTGGATGACCTATCGGAATCTATCGGATTCCTCCGCTTTAACGAAGGGCCGCTTCCCGGTCAGGCACATACGCGCCCCGAATTCGGACGAGCGCAGTTGCCACCAAGGAGCTACCTAAAGAGTCTCATTGTCAAACACCTATGGCTAAGTGAAAGTGTTAAAGCATTATAGTCCGGTTGCCTGGCCCGCTGCGCTATCACCTCCTTTGTAGGACCAAGACGTTGGGTTAAGTGTGAAAATGCATCTTCTGCGAGCACCCCCGCACTATGTGCGTGGGGGCTGAAGCCAACGACTGCCATCTTTCAGATTCTGTACATATATATATATCTTAAAACGGCCGCATAGAAGGTGTTCACAATACTTGAAGGCACAAGTATAAAAAAGGCCACTACAGTTTATCAAAATACTACTTTTCAATTACATATGCTATCATAACATAGCATCTTTCGAGCACTGTGTCTCTATTACACGAGCGCCTTCAAGGACTTCCTGAAAATAGTGCTCGGAAGGTACTCGGCTTTTGTCCGAATCTCGGGACGCAACAACGGTGGTCTCCATCTCTGCCCAGTATGTCTTAACATGGGCAAGAGCCATCCTTGCGCCCTCTACGCATGATGACCTCTTCATTGCATTAATACACGGCACCGCGTCAAGGAATTGCTGCACTAAGCTGAAATAACTCTTCGGCTCCAATCTCCCAGGCCACAGATGACCCATGACGTACTTCATGGCGAGTACGGACAATCTATTCAGCTCGGCCCATTGAGCCAGGCGATCGTCCACTGCCAGTGTACGCTCTGGATTGTGGAACTGTGACCAAAAAAGCTTTTCCACTTCGCGATCTTTTAGATCTCAAAAGTGTTCGGTCGCATCAGCAGCACTTGCTGCCAAATCCAGATAGGTGTCCTCCACACTCCACATCCGGTCCAACGGAGCAAACTTCGGATCACAAAACTTCCTCCGCAACATAAAGGGCTTTCCAGCCGCAATCTGTTCAGCCTGACGTAGCTCCTCCTTCGCAGCTCTCATCCCAGAGCGAGCATCCTTGGCATCGGCAACGGCCTTCTCTAAATCCGTCTGTCTCGCCCGGTCTTCTTTCTCAAGAAGTTTGCAACGGTCTGCAGCGTTCTTTAACTTCTCGGCGATCTCGGCCATCTCTTCTTTGCTTCGGCAGTGAGCAGCCTGTTCAGCTCTCAACTCTTCACGGGCCTTCTCGGCAGCCGCATCGCTTTTTCTGGCTCGCTCCTTAGCTCGGGCAAGTTCTGCCCTAAGATTCTCCACGGCGGCCGTACCATCTGCGTCAAGCACACACATTGTAAGACACTGGCATGAAGCTCCTCTTACCTGATGCCGCCCGAAGAATTAAATATCTTGAGCCTCATCAAGCCGCTTGTTGACAAGCGCGATGTCGGCATCTGCCACGTCCAGTTGCCGCTTTAGTTTGGCCACATCATCAGTTCGGCTTGATTCCGGACACCTCGCCACCTACATTCAAAGGCGACATCTTAGACCTGGGATTATGATCCTCTGCGTGCCGTCATTTCTTGACACCGCGCAGAGTCTCAGGGGCTACTATCTACACAAGGCGCATCTTACTCATGCGCAACTGACAAAAGTGTACATTATCTAACGTACCTCAAAACCCGTCAGTAAACTTTTGACGGCCTCATGCAATCCGCTTTCTGCGGATGAAATCCTTTCAATCACCGTGCCCATCAATGCATGGTGCTCTTCTGAGATAGAAGCTCGCCCCAGCAGAATCTTTAGTTCTTCCGGCCGAGCACCAGACGGTGCCGGACTTGTCCTATGGCCTCTTTCGAAGGCCGGACACGGAGAGCCTCGGGGGTCCACATAGCTATCTTCCGCCCCTGCCGGACTCGGAGAAACCCTCCGCGACGACACCTCAGGGTCGCCCGCCTCGCTGGGCGGCACGGCAGGGGGAGGCGTTCCGCTCTCCATCATCTCCGAAAGAAGATCCCCCGAAGACGAGCTCTGCTACGAAGGGCTGAGGTCCGATCTACAAGGTAAAATTTTGGTTAATCTTCTCAGATATAAAATCAAGGATTTCTCTCATCCCTCAAAAGGAAAATCTTTTCTCCACTTACGGCTCGTTGGAGGGCTGATCCCATTGAGGGCGTAGTCCGGCCAAGGAACTCCCTGGCGTCGGACCCTCTGACGAGGATTTTCTCCCCCGTTTTGAGGCCATGGTTTCCGGGTCGTCAGAGGGGGCTCTCTTCTTCCCCTTAGGAGAGAAATTGTTGGTTCCTCCCTTCGAAGCAGCCTCCTTCAAGGAGGCCATAGCTTCCTTGTCCTCCCCCTCCAAAGGCATTATCTCCAGCATCCTGACCAACACGGGATCCGGCCTGATTTGAGGAAGGGGAGCTGGACACCTGATGACTCTTTTAGGGACAAGTTTATGACAATTATACAGATAGAAGGTCCGGGCACAAGGTTGCTTACTTGAGTATCCAGGCGATGGCAGCTTAGGCCTGCGTCCTTGGTTAAATCCGGACACATCTCTTGTGATCCAAAGAACATTCTATACATCTCCGCGGGCGTTGCGCCCATAAAATTCTGGAGAGCTCGCGGTCCCTCTGGATTAAACTCACAAGGTGAAGGAGGCGAGGTTTTCCGGGCAATATTCGGCGAATCAGCATGACCTGCATCACGTTGACCAAACTGAGGTCTCCTTCCAAGAGATCCTTAATTCGGCCCTGTAACAGGGGCACGTCTTTGGGCAAACCCCAATCTAATCCTTTGTTGACCCATGACGCTAGCCATGATGGGGGACCCAAGCAAAAGGCAGGAGGCGCCGCCCACTTGGCGCTCCTGGGAGCGGTGATATAGAACCATTCTCGTTGCCACAAGCCGAGCTCTTCTTGAAAGGAGCCCTCGGGCCATGGAGCATCAGCATTCTTACTTATGACAGCGCCTCCGCACTTTGCGTGCCGCCCCTCGATCATCTTCGGCTCCAATCCAAAAGTCTTGAGCCATAATCTGAAGTGAGGAGTAACACGGAGGAACGCTTCGCACACAACGATGAATGAGGAAATGTGGAGGATGGACTCCGGAGCTAAGTCATGAAATTCCAGCCCGTAGTAAAATAGCAGCCCCCTCACGGAGGGATCCATCGGGAAGCCTAACCCCTGAAGGAAGTGAGGCATGGACACTACGCTCTCATCGGGCTGGGGACTGGGAATAGCCTGCCCTTGAGCAGGCAACCTATGCGGAATTTCGGCGGTCAAGAACTTAGCCTCTCTCAACTTTAGCACGTCCTCCTCCGTGACGGAGGAGGACATCCATCGGCCTTGAAGGTCGGAACCGGACATTGTCGAAGGTCCGAAGCACCTGGAATCTGGAGCCTGGGATGTTGGAACTCGAGGCGATGGGCGAACTCATTTGAGATTGGAAAAAGGAGTAAGGCCTTGGTCTCTTTATAAGAGGTTGAATACCAGGAGCCCTCCCCGTAACCATTTGGGACTCGCCTTTAATCGAGAAAACATGCTAACGGGCACGATTGGGTTACCCACGTCCGTATTGATGAGAATCCCGTAAAAAGGGCACACGATCTCTACTTTGACAAGACGTGCCAAGGAAACCGCCTCGCAAAACATGATGAGGTGGAAAAGTAAAAACGATTCGAGTAAAGGACTTGGCCGTAGTGTGATGGCGCACTGCAGAATACGTCAGCAGATTTGGTTTGTGTTAATATTATTCTCTCTATGGCAATATGTGGAAACTTATTTTGCAGAACCGGACACTACTCTTGGTGTTTACAAATCTTCTATGAAGGACTTGGAGGAGGAACCCGCCTTGCAATGCCGAAGACAACTTGCGCGCCGGACTCGTCGTCATTGAAGCCTGGTTCAGGGGCTACTGAGGGAGTCCTGGATTAGGGGGTGTTCGGGTAGCCGGACTATACCTTCGGCCGGACTCCTAGACTATGAAGACACAAGTTTAAAGACTTCGTCCCGTGTCCGGATGGGACTTTCCTTGGCGTGGAAGGCAAGCTTGGCGATGCGGATATTCAAGATCTCCTACCATTGTAACCGACTCTGTGTAACCCTAACCCTATACGGTGTCTATATAAACCGGAGGATTATAGTCCGTACGCGATCGACTCCATACACAACAATCATACCATAGGCTAGCTTCTAGGGTTTAGCCTCCTTGATCTCGTGGTAGATCTACTCTTGTACTACCCATATCATCAATATTAATCAAGCAGGAGTAGGGTATTACCTCCATTGAGAGGGCCCGAACCTGGGTAAAACAAAGTGCTCCCTGCCTCCTGTTACCATCCGGCCTAGACGCACAGTTCGGGACCCCCTACCCGAGATCCGCCGGTTTTGACACCGACAGAGACCCATTCTCTCTTGAATATCGAGTTGCTTCTTCAGCTCCTTCAACTCTTCAGGTCCGAGCTTGTAAGGACGCTTGCACACTGGTTCCGTGCCAGGCTCAAGATCGATGACGAATTCAACTGGCCGGTGCGGAGGCATTCCTGGAAGCTCTTCTGGAAAGACGTCTTGATATTCGCAAACGACTGGAATTTGCGAGATAGCATCCAGTTCACCCTTCTCATTGAGAGAAAATAGATGGATGGTATCATCACGAGCGGCAAAGACAATTACATCCTCAGACGAATGAGTCAATTGAATCTGCCTTGCAGCACAATCAAGCTGAGCCTTGTGCTTAGAAAGCCAATCCATACCGAGAATAAGATCAATATCTGAGTTACCAAGAACCATTGGGGAAGAAAGGAACTTGTAGTCACCCAAAGTGATAGTAACATCTGGCACCTCCAGACTTGCACTCAAACGTTTGCCAGGAGAAACGATATCCATTTGTTTACCCAAATGAGAAGAAACAAACTCATGCTTGGTAAAAAATGGCTTTGACATGAAACAATGCTATGCACCAGTGTCAAAAAGAACTTTTGCAGGAATATCGTTAACAGGAAGGTTACCCATGATGACATCTGACGAGTCCTCTGCCTGAGCTGCGTTCATCAAGTTGACCTTGGCATGCTTGGGGTTATGGTTGACCACAGCTGTACTTGCCGATCTGACAGGAGGAGGAGGAGGAAGACGCCTCTGGTTGAAACACTTGTTGGCATAGTGACCCTTCTGTTGGCACTTGTTGCACGTGACCTCTGAAAGCGGACGGTGATATGGAGCACTCGATCTTGGAGCTTGAGACGAAGTCTTGTTCTGAAAGCCAGGGTTGGGTGGGTGGGAAGATCCACTGCCACCTTTGCTCTTCTGCTGATACGGCTGACGAAACGGAGGAGCAGGAAGCCAATACTTCTGCTGCTTGGCCACTTGAGTAGAGGAAGAAGGAGTAGCATCTCTGACTCGCTTCTTGGAAGCATCACACCTCAGTTGAGCGGCCTCTTGCTTTAGCGCCATGTTGTAGAACTCATCGTACCTCAAGGGCTCGAAGAGAACAAGAGCTAGCTGAATTTCTTCCCTGAGACCACCCCTGAAATTGTATATCATGCTCTTCTCATCAGGTACGTCCTGCTTAGCAAAGCGGGCGAGCTTCTGAAACAACTTGTTGTAGTCATAGACAGACAAAGAGCCTTGCTTCAGATTGCGGAATTCCTCACGCTTGCTTTCAACCACGCTCTGAGGGATATGATGAGCTTTGAAGTCTTGACGGAATTCATCCCAGGTAATCGCACGTCCACCTCTGGAATCCTTGTACTGCTGAAACCATTCTGCAACTTGATCTTTGAGTTGGAAGGAAGCGAACTTGACGAAGTCCTCAGGCCTGACATTACTCCACTCAAAATGCTTGCACAGATCCACGAGCCAATCATCAACATCAGTTGCCTCAACACAATTGCTGAAGGTTTTTGGCCCGTTAGCAAGGAACTGGTTGAGTGTAGCAAAGTGATTCTGATTGTTGCCTTGGTTCCCTTGGTTGCCTTGATTGCGCTCTTGAAGAATTTGCATGATCATCTGTGTGTTTGCATTGGTTGCGGCCATCACAGCTTGCCATGCCTCCGGAGGAGGTGGAGGTGGTGGCGGATCTTGATTCTGATTCTGATTGGTGCTCTTAGCGGGAGCCATCCTGAAGAGGTTGACCACCGTTAGCACATAGACAGATAACATGAAGCTGAATCCAACAGAATGAAAATTGCAACATAAAGTCTTCTCATCCGAACAAAATGAACGAATGCATTCCTCTTGAAATGGTCACATATCCATAAATTGAGAAGCCACTTAGAATTTAGGTAGAGAAATAAATCAGCAAGGTACGGATCAAGAACGAATACTCGGTAAGAAATCCCAATCTCAAACCAAATATCCGTGGAAGAAGAACTAGAGCTACGAGAATTCCCACCTATGAAACTCACGAACCTTTCCGGTTATGCAATCAGGTGTTGGGGATATAGGGGAAGCATAATATCTCACCCAAATCTAGCAAATCCTACATCCA
This sequence comes from Triticum aestivum, assembly GCF_018294505.1. NCBI lineage: Eukaryota > Viridiplantae > Streptophyta > Magnoliopsida > Poales > Poaceae > Triticum > Triticum aestivum. Next base: position 577,507,034 of record NC_057794.1, read on the forward strand.
GCTGTATCCATCCTTCAACACATAACCGAGAAAAACTTCAGAAACCATCTACCTCAACCTTCGAAAAGCATCCGTTATACAAGTTATGGCGATACTCTCGAACTCCCGCCCCAGTACTGGGTGGCATCAAGGTTATCTCACCAATGAACTGCATAAAAGAGATTTTCGATGTCGGCGTACTAAACTCAGGTATTCCAGAACTGCAACGATAAAATTATGACGACAACACCTCAGAGCTGAACTCCCCGGGACACTTACACAAAACCCCTGACAGGAGGCACCAAGACAATGTTCTCGTCATAAAACCATCGGAACGATTCCAAGATACCCGCGTGATCCTAAATTTTTTTTGTGAAATTTGAGAAGAGAAGAGTCAAAACTCTATGTCAGGATGCCTTACCAGAGCGATGAGGAGACTGGGAAGTAAAAAGAATTCCTAAACTCTCTGATATTTAATTCCTAAATGACTCAAAACATTTTTCTAGACACAACTCGGCTGCTAAAACGATCAAGCAATGGGGCTCCTAAGGTCGGGGAAGGCTCTGATTACGAACTTGTAACACCCTCGATGCGGCTATACCTCCCACGTGTCGAGGCAAACTTAGAGGCATAACCGCATTGAAAGCAATGTCGCAAGTTAGGAAATCATCACAACATCCCATGTAATATAAATAATAAAGGGGAGGTACATAGTTGGCTTACACTCGCCACGTCAATCAAGTACATAAATAACATTACATCATCCAAACACTCAAGGCCCTACTACGGCGCCAAAATAAAAGATAACCCAACATGCGACACGGTCCCGATCACCCCCAACTGGGCACCACTATTGATCGTCAGGGAAAGACACGTAGTATCATTGAGAGTCCTCATCGAACTCCCACTTGAGCTCAAGCGCATCACCTGGAGCAGAATCATCAGGCCCTGCATCTGGTTTAATAGTAATCTGTGAGCCACATGGACTCAGCAATCTTACACCCTCGCGATCAAGACTATTTAAGCTTAATAGGAAAGGCAAGGTAAATATGTGGAGCTGCAGCAAGCGACTAGCATATATGGTGGCTATCCTGTTCGCAAAAGAGAGCGAGAAGAGGAGGCAAAGCGCGAGCGAGAAACTAGAGGAAAACCTGCGCAAACATTACTCCAACATCGTGTTCACTTCCCGGACTCCGCCGAGAAGAGACCATCACGGTAACTCACACTGTTGATTCATTTTAATTAAGTTAAGGTTCAAGTTATCTACAACCGGACATTAATAAATTCCCATCTGCCCATAACCACGGGCACGGCTTTCAAAAGTTCAAATCCCTGTAGGGGAGTCCCAACTTAGCCCATGAAAAGCTCTCACGGTCAACGAAGGAATAGACCTCCTCCCGAGACGTTCCGATCAGGCTCGGTATCTCGGTTCTTCAAGACACTTCGACAGGTTAAAACAAGACCAGCAACACCGCCCGAATGTGCCGACAAATCCCGATAGGAGCTGCACATATCTCGTTCTCAGGGCACACTCAGATAGGTCAAGCTACGAGTAAAACCAACCCTCGAGTTTCCCCGAGGTGGCCCCGTAGGCTGCCTGGTTCGGACCAACACTCAGAGGAGCACTGGCCCGGGGGGGGGGGGTTTAAAATAAGATGACCCTCGGGCTTCGGAAACCCAAGGGAAAAAGAGGCTAGGTGGCAAATGGTAAAACCAAGGTTGGGAATTGCTGGAAAAGCTTTAATCAAGGTGAACTATCAAGGGGTTCCCATTATAACCCAACCGCGTAAGGAACGCAAAATCCGGGAACATAACACCGATATGACGGAAAACTAGGGCGGCAAGAGTGGAACAAAACACTAGGCGGGAGGCCGAGCCTTCCACCCTTTACCAAGTATATAGATGCATTAAGATAACATGGCAATATAATGATATCCCAACAAGTAAATAATGTTCCAACAAGGAACGGTCTCCAATCTTCACCTGCAACTAGCAACGCTATAAGAGGGGCTGAGCAAAGCGGTAACATAGTCAATCAATGGTTTGCTAGGACATGGTGGGTTAGAGGTTTGACATGGCAATTTGGGAGGCATGATAAGCAAGTGGTAGGCATCGTAGGATAGGCATAGCAAAAGAGCGAGCATCTAGCAAAGCAAAGATAGTAGTGATTTCGAGGGTATGATCATCTTGCCTGCAAAGTTGTCAGAGTTGACTGGATCCTCGAAAGCAAACTCAACAGGCTCCTCGTTAGCAAACTCTTCTCCCGGCTCTACCCAAACAAGACACACAAGCAAATGGAACACAATTAATCACGTGCAAAGCTCAAACAATATGATGCAAAGATGATATGCTATGCGAGATGCGATGCGGGATGCATATGCAAGATTTGACAAGGGATGCATGAACCTGGCCTCAACTTGGAAATCCAAGTGTGCTACTGGAAAGAAGAGATGAAATCACTTGAAAATGATATAAGGATCACCGGAATCGGAGTTACGGTTTGGAAATGGCAAGCAATTCAAATATGGCCACGTTCTGCAATTTACAGCAAATAGCCATCTAAATGCGACAAGACGAACATGCTATAGCACCCAAACATGACAACAAAATACATGGCAGGGATGCATTCATGATGCTTAACAAAAGTCTAGCAATGATCTACAGCCAATTCATCCATTAACAGGTTCAAACAAGCATGGAAAAAATGCATATGGTAAACAGATTTCAGACTTAGTGAAATTAACACTTTTCTGGAATTTCAGATCAGATAGCACTCTTCGGAGCATGAAAACTATATGCTACAGGACCTGAACATGGCAAAGTAAAGCATGGCATGGAGCTACTCAAAGAGCTTAACAAAAGTCCCTTAGTGACCTTGAGCCAAAAGGGATTAGAAAATACAATTGCAAGCATGTGAACATGGCAAAACATAATCAGATCACAGACTTAGTGAAAACTAGAACATGCTGAAACAGATATCAAGTAGGCATGTTTACGAGGTCGATGCACTCACTACAGAGCATTTCATGATAAACTAAGCATACACCCATCAAGAATACACAAAATGCAAGCTAGACATGGCAAGAACAATAACATAGCATGCACGGATCAAATACAACATCATCGGCAAAATCGCTAACAAGTAGACAATCTGCCCAGATTCACGAAATGACAAAAGTAGAGCTCGATCGACTCAAGTTAGGGTGCTCCATAATTGCAAACAAAGACATGGATGGATAGAGCACTACAAGATTAACAAAACATCCTTACTGATCATCCTCAAAAGAGCCACGGATCACTAGGAAACAACATGAACATATGGCCATATGAGATAAACAGCTCAAGGACTTAGTGGAAATGCTAAGTTCCTGAAATCAGCATTACCAAGTGCCTCACTTGTAAAGCTCGTGCTAGTCACCACACACATCACAAAAATACATGGGTTGCACCTCTGGAAAGATGGCAAAACCCTTAGCAAATGTAGAGCTCAAGGGCATATCATGCACACAATAATCATGGCAAAAATGACAAATATCTAAATGGAGCAGCAGATCTGACAATTATCTCAAGTAGCACTCTTCCAACAGCATTTCGGGCATCAAGATGAACTCAAATGAAAATGATGCAATGAGATGAAATGATGTACTCTCTGAGGCGAACATTTTTATATGCTATATGCCCAAATTGGAGCTACGGATGCAAAGTTATAGCATGAGGAAAAACGTAAAAAGTTAGGGTTTCAGACGAGATTAGGTCAACCGAGATCTAGATCCAGATCCAGCCGGCGCGGATCCCGAGGTTCTTCGGGGAAGGAGCTCGCCGGAGACGATGGACGCAGCGGCCGGAGGAGGAGGACGGCGGTGCCCGGC
>NC_057794.1:577511285-577526419 GCF_018294505.1 Triticum aestivum
AGGGCGCCGGAGCTCGGCCGAGCGAGGCGGCGGTGGTGGTCGTCGCGGTGGCGGCGGCAGTCGGCGGCGAGCCACGAGGAGGGGGGGAGGCGCGGTAGGTGGCGGCGGAGGCGCGCGGGCCGGGAGGGCCCGATCTGGGCTCTCCGGGCCGGAGGAGAGAGAGGGCCAGCGGGGACACCTGGCGCCCTCCTATTGGTGTGGGACGACAGCGGGGTTTGTCCGGCGGACGACGGACATGTCCGGCCGGCGGCGGAGCGGATTTTTAGGGTTAGGGAAGGAGAAGATCCGGGAATGGAAAAGGGGGTTCTATTTATAGAGGTAGAGGGAGCTAGGAGAATCCAAATGAGGTGCGGTTTTTGGCCACGCGATCGTGATTGAACGCTCTAGATGATGGAGAGGGTTTTGGTGGGTTTTTGGCCAAATTGGAAGGGTGTTGGGCTGCAACACACACGAGGCCTTTTTGGTCCCTCGGTTAACCGTTGGAGCATCAAACGAAGTCCAAATGGTACGAAACTTGACAGGCGGTCTACTGGTAGTAAACCAAGGCCGCTTGGCAAGTCTCGGTCCAATCTATAAATGTTTAATCCCCACACATAAAAGAAAGGTAGAATTGACCACTGGAGGAGAACGAAGCGTCGGAATGCAAAACGGACAACGGGGAAAATGCTCGGATGCATGAGATGAACACGTATGCAAATGCAATGCATATGATGACATGATATGAGATGCATGACAACGATAAAAACACACGGAGACAAAAACCCGAACCCGAGAAAATAAAATAACTTAAGGCCGGAAATGGCAAGAGTTGGATTACATATTGGGAAAGTCATATCGGGGGTGTTACACTGGGGCCTAGAACCGCCACTGTGGGGCACCCACCAATCCGGCGCACTCCTCAAGGAGGACGCCTGTCGGGTATGAGGCCGCCGCAGCCACCTGTCATCTATCCATCTTCAGTGTTGTACTGCTGGATCTACCTTGCCCGGTCTCGCTGCCGTCGACACCACCATGACGCCAGACAGCTCCACTGCTCTGCGCTCGTCCATCCAGCCGCATCCATCGTCGATATGCAGCTGCACCATGACGCCAAAACTCGTCGTCATCTATGCGGTGGATACAATGCCGCACCACCTGGCAACCTTGATAATCCCCAAGTGTAGGGAATCATCGTAGCAATTCCCAAAGGTTTAAGTGATAAGTATGGAGTATTGAACCCACAAGGAGCTAAAGGTAAGATCAATATTCTCTCAAGTCCTATCTGCAACTGATACGACTCTACGTACACCGAATGTTTGCTTCCAACTAAAAACGAGAAATAAAACTACGTTGTGGGTATGAAGAGGATAACTTTGCATGATATCGGAGAGCTAGAATATAAAAGTAGGTGTTGTAATCATAAAGTTAGAATATATTACTAAATATTATAAATTGCGAGTGTGGAATAATGATGGGTCGGTGTGCGGAATTGTCTTAGGCAATTGTTAACAAGACCGATAGTCGTCATTGCAATTTCATATGAGGGAGAGGCATAAGCTAACATACTTTCTCTTCTTGGATCATATGCACTTATGATTGGAACTCTAGCAAGCATCCGCAACTACTAAAGATCATTAAGGTAAAACCCAACCACAGCATTAAAGCATCAAATCCCCTTTATCCCATACGCAACAACCCCCTAATCGGGTTTATGCTTCTGTCACTCAAGCAACCCACTATAAGCGAATCATGAACATATTGCAACACCCTACAGCGGGAATCCCTCACGCTTGCGCGACACAGAGGGCATAACAGGACAACACCAAAATAAAACATACAACTCATACCAATCTAGATCATCAATCAACCCAAAGGCAAAGGATATCTACTCAAAACATCATAGGATGGCAACACATCATTGGATCATAATATGTGGCATAAAGCACCTTGTTCAAGTAGGGATTACAGTGGGGTGCGGGAGAGTGGACCGCTTAAAAGAGATGAGGATGGTGATGATGATGGTGATGTTGATGAAGACGATCACCGCGGTGATGATTCCCCTCCCGATGGCACTCCGGTGCCACCGAGAGAGAGGAGGAGAAGTTATCCCCTTGTGCTTCCTCCTCCATGGCCTCCCCCTGGATGGGGAGAGGTTCTCCCTCTGGTCCTTGGCCTTCATGGTGATGATGGCCCCTCCAGGATCCTCCTCCATAGCCTCCGGTGATGATGGCCCCCTCCGGCAGGGTGCCAGAGAGGGCCTACATTGATTTCTCGTGGCTACAGAGGCTTGCGGCGGCGGAACTTCCGATTTAGGTTAATTTCTGGAGATTTCTGTATATATATAAGAGGTTTTGGCGTCGAGAACAAGTCAGGGGGGTCTCCGGGCTATCCATGAGGTAGGGGGCGCGCCTTCCACCCTCGTGGGCAGCCCGGAACTCTTCTGGCCCAACTCTTTTACTCCATGGCCTTCTTCTGGTCCAAAAATAAGCTCCGTCAAGTTTCAGGTCAATTGGACTCCGTTTGGTTTTCCTTTTCTGCGATACTCTAAAACAAGGAAAAAACAGAAACTGGCACTGGGCTCTAGGTTAATTGGTTAGTCCCAAAAACCATTTCAAATAGCATATAAATGCATATAAAACATCCAAGATTGATAATATAATAGCGGAATACTTCATAAATTATAGATACGTTGCAGACGTATCAGCATCCCCAAGCTTAATTCATGCTCGTCCTCGAGTAGGTAAATGATAAAAGAAATAATTTATGAAGTGTGAATGCTAGCAAGTGCATAAGTTTCATCAATGATAGTTCCAATCACCTTTTCTAGCATCATTATATATTATAACAGTAGCTCATTTTCATAAAACTTTTCATGATCAAGTAACAAGCTATTCACATGTTAAAGTACAGATCATAAACTTTCTTGAAACTAACAAACTATATTCTCAGTCATCAAACAATTGCAATTCATCTTATTTTCAGGAAGGGTCAATGTCAGAGCTTTGATTTAGCAAACTCCACATACTCAACTATCATTTAATCTTTCACAATTGCTAACACTCACGTGATATTTATGGGTTCAAAGTCTTAATCAGACACAAAGAAAGATAGGGGCTTATAGATTCGCCTCCCAACCTTTTACCTCAAGGGTAATGTAAACAATAATAGTTCATGATAACTTACATCCAATTGGATATATATCAGGATCTTTCCAACACAATGTGCTTGCCAAAGGATAAAATGTAAAAAGGAAAGGTGAAGATCACCATGACTCTTGCATAAGGGTAGAAGATAAAAGTAAAAGATAGGCCCTTCACAGAGGTAAGCAGAGGTTGTCATGCGCTTTTATGGTTGGATGCACAAAATTTTAATGCAAAAGTACGTCACTTTATATTGCCACTTGTGATATGGACCTGTATTATGCAGTCCGTCGCTTTTATTTCTTCCACATCACAAGATCGTAAAAAGCTTATTTTCTCCACATTAATAGATCATACATATTTAGAGGGCAATTTTTATTGCGTGCACCGATGACAACTTACTTGAAGGATCTTACTCAATCCATAGGTAGGTATGGTGGACTCTCGTTGCAAAACTAGTTTAAGGAATGTTTGGAAGCACAAGTAGTATCTCTACTTGGTGTAAAGAATTTGGCTAGCATGAGGGGGGGGGGGAACAAGCTCAACATGTTGGACGATCCAAGACAATATACTTTATTTCAGATATAAGAAAACATAACCCATTACGTTGTCTTCCTTGTCCGACATCAACCTTTTAGCATGTCATATTTTAATGAGTGCTCACAATTACAAAAGATGTCCAAGATAGTATATTTATATGTGAAATCTCTCTTCCTTCAATATTCTTTCATGAATTGTTCAAGTGACCAATTCTACGTTTGCTAACTTTCAATAAGTTTACTACCTATACTTATTCGGTGTGAAGTCATTACTCCCCATGGTATAAGCATATGAAACATATATAAATTCAGATTTATGATATTCAATTCATTCAACCATTTACTCATAGGATATATGTGAAGCACGTGAGTAAATGACAAACTACTCCAAAAAGATATAAGTGAAGGACACCGAGTAGTCAAATAATTAACTAGCCATGAGAGGATTTTTTTTCATTCAAGATTTCAGATCCAATGATTTTATTCAAACAGCAAGTAAAATTGAAAATACGCTCCAAGCAAAACACATATCATGTGACGAATAAAAATATAGCTCCGAGTAAGGTATACCGATAATTTTGAAGACGAAAGAGGGGATGCATTCCGGGGCATCCCCAAGCTTAGGCGCTTGAGTCTTCCTTGAATATTACCTTGGGGTGCCTTGGGAATCCCCAAGCTTAGGGTCTTTCCATTCCTTATTCTCCTCATATCGATATCTCACCCAAAGCTTGAAAACTTCAATCACACAAAACTTAACGGAACTTCGTGAGATAGGTCAGTATGATAAAGAGTAAACCATTCACTTTGGCACTGTCAAAGACAAGGCTCATAATTGTTCTCACACAGTGTCTACTGTACCATATCATTTCTACAATTTATATTGAGAAATATAAGCCATAGAAACTAGAAAACAAGCAAACTATGCAATGAAAACAGAATCTATCAGAAACAGAACGGTCTGTAATGATATGAAAACCAACCATACTTCTGCTACTCCAAAAATTCTGAAATAAATTGGTGGACGTGAGGAATTTTTCTATTAATCTTCTGAAAAAAAAGAATCAACTCAATCGCACTCTTCTGTAAAAAATGGCAGCTAATCTCGTGAGCGCAAAGTTTCTGTTTTTTACAGCAAGATCACATTAACTTTCACCCAAGTCTACCCAAAGGTCTTACTTGGCACTTTATTTAAACATAAGCTATAATACATGATTAATACAGTAGCTTAATCATGAGAACACACAAAAGCAGTAAGGGTAAATATTGGGTTGTCTCCCAACAAGCGCTTTTCTTTAATGCCTTTTAGCTAGGCATGATGATTTCAATGATGCTCACATAAAAAATAAGAATTGAGACATAAAGAGAGCATCATGAAGAATATTACTAGAATATTTAAATCTAACCCACTTCCTACGCCTAGGGATTTTGTGAGCACATAATTTATAGGAAGAAGAATCAACTAGCATAGGAAGGAAAAACAAGTATAACTTCAAAACTTTGAGCATATAGAGAGGAAACTTGATATTATTGCAACTCCTACAAACATGTATTCCTCCCTCATAATAATTTTCAGTAGCATCATGAATGAGTTCAACAATATTACCATCACATAAAGCATTCTTTTCATGATCTACGAGCATAGAAATTTTACTACTCTCCACATAAGCAAAATTCCCCGCATTCAGAATGGTGGGATCACTAGTTCCTAAAGTCGACACTCTTCCAAACCCGCTTTAGATGATAGTATTATTCATACTCCAAAATATATAAGTGAAGTTCATGGAGCATTCTACAATTAATATAGACTAACCAATATCCAAGCTCAAAATGTATAAGTGAAGCACACGAAGCATTCTATAAAGCCATACTCAAAAGATTTAAGTGAAGCTCAAAGAGCAATTCTGTAAGATCATACTTAGAAGATATAAGTGAAGCACATGAAGTATTCTATAAATTGATGAAGGGAGATCCCATACTAGCATGGTTCTTAAAGAGAAAGAAAAACACAAAGGACACAAATCATGTGAACAAAACAAAAACTGAGGTATACCGATAATTGTTGAAGAAGAAAGATGGGATGCCAACTGGGCATCCCCAAGCTTAGATGCTTGAGTATCCTTAGAATATTTACTTGGGGTGCCTTGGGCATCCCCAAGCTTGAGCTCTTGCCTCTCTTTATTCTTCTCACATCGGTAACTCCTTGTTCTTCGAACACTTCATCCACACAAAACTTTAACAAAAACTTTGTGAGATCCGTTAGTATAATAAAGCAAATCACTACCTTTAGGTACTGTTTCAAACTCATTCCAATTTCAGATTAGAACTATATCTACTGTACTCCAACTTCTCTGTGGTTCATACCCTCCGATACTAGCCATAGATGCATCAAAATAAGCAAACAACACACAAAAACAGAATCTGTCTAAAACAGGACAGTCTGTAGTAATCTGGAGGTTTAGTAAACTTCTGCAACTCCAAAAATTATGAAATAAATTTTACAATTTGTAAAAAAGTAATGTGCAAAAAGTTTCATACCCATTTGACTTTCCAGTAAAAAATGTAAAATCACGCGCTACAGCCAAAGTTTCTGTTTTTTGTTCTGCACATAGTAAACAAGCAATCTAATCGTCCTAAAACCAAAGCTTGGCACATTATTTTTATAATTCAATGGATATATATAAGGGGATAATTATTTACAGAGAAACTTCCATGAAAAATTCTACATTGTTTCCGTGAGCATTAACACGAGTGCTCAAGGTCAACCCTCACTTCTTCAATGCATAACTTTCCAATCACTTCTCTTTTTGAAAAACTTTTTAGGAATGAGACACAAGTAAAAAAAATTGTATTTTCATTATTTTTTAAAAAAATTGTATGTTTCACTCACAACTAAATAGAAACAAAAAAGGAAAAACAAAATCTACTTAGTGAAGAAAGCAAACAAGCATACACAAGAATATCAACCCCACATTATTGCTCCCCAGCAACGGCGCCAGAAAAGAGCTTGATAATCCCCAAGTGTAGGGAATCATCGTAGCAATTCCCAAAGGTGGAAGTGATAAGTATGGAGTGTCAAACCCACAAGGAGCTAAAGGTAAGATCAATATTCTCTCAAGTCATATCTACCACTGATACGACTCTACGTACACCGAATGTTTGCTTCCAACTAGAAACGAGAAATAAAACTACGTTGTGGGTATGAAGAGGATAACTTTGCATGATATCGGAGAGATAAAATATAATAATAGGTGCTGTTATCATAAAGTTAGAATATATTACTAAATATTATAAATTGCGAGTGTGGAATAATAATGGGTCGGTGTGCGGAATTGTCTTAGGTAATTGTTAACAAGACCGGTAGTCGTCATTGCAATTTCATATGAGGGAGAGGCATAAGCTAACATAATTTATCTTCTTGGATCATATGCACTTATGATTGCAACTCTAGCAAGCATCCGCAACTACTAAAGATCATTAAGGTAAAACCCAACCATAGCATTAAAGCATCAAGTCCCCTTTATCCCATACGCAACAACCCCCCTACTCGGGTTTATGCTTCTGTCACTCAAGCAACCCACTATAAGCGAATCATGAACGTATTGCAACACCCTACAGCAGGAATCCCTCACGCTTGTGCGACACGGAGGGCACAATAGGACAGCACCAAAATAAAACATACAACTCATACCAATCTAGATCATCAATCAACCCAAAGACAAAGGATATCTACTTAAAACATCATGATGGCAACACATCATTGGATCATAATATGTGGCATAAAGCACCATGTTCAAGTAGGGATTACATCGGGGTGCGGGAGAGTGGACCGCGTAAAAGAGATGAGGATAGTGATGATGATGGTGATGTTAATGTTGATGAAGACGATCACCGCGACGATGATTCCCCTCCCGATGGCACTCCGGTGCCACCGAGAGAGAGGAGGAGAGGTTCTCCCCCTTGTGCTTCCTCCTCCATGGCCTCCCCCTGCATGGGGAGAGGATCTCCCTTTGGTCCTTGGCCTTCATGGTGATGATGGCCCCTCCGGGATCCTCCTCCATAGCCTCCGGTGATGATGGCCCCCTCCGGCAGGGTGCCGAAGAGGGACTAGATTGATTTCTTGTGGCTACAGAGGCTTGCGGCGGTGGAACTGTTGGAAATATGACCTAGTGGAAATAATAAAATGGTTATTATTATATTTCCTTGTTCATGATAATTGTCTATTATTCATGCTATAATTGTGTTATCCGGAAATCATAATACATGTGTGAATACATAGACCACAACATGTCCCTAGTGAGCCTCTAGTTGACTAGCTCGTTGATCAATAGATGGTTATGGTTTCCTGACCATGGGCATTGGATGTCATTGATAACGGGATCACATCATTAGGAGAATGATCTGATGGAGAAGACCCAATCCTAAGCATAGCACAAGATCGTGTACTTCATCTGCTAAAGCTTTTTGAATGTCAAGTATCTTCTCCTTAGACCCTGAGATTGTGCAACTCCCGGATACCGTAGGAAGGCTTTGGGTGTGCCAAACATCACAACATAACTGGGTGGCTATAAAGGTGCACTACGGGTATCTCCAAAAGTATCTGTTGGGTTGGCATAAATCGAGACTGGGATTTGTCACTCCGTATGACGGAGAGGTATCTCTGGGCCCACTCGTTAAGACATCATCGTAATGAGCTCAATGTGACTAAGGGGTTGGTCACGGGATGATGTGTTATGGAACGAGTAAAGAGACTTGTCGTAACGAGATTGAACAAGGTATCGGTATACCGACGATCGAATCTCGGGCAAGTGCTATACCGGTAGACAAAGGGAATCATATATGGGATTGATTGAATCCTTGACATCGTGGTTCATCCGATGAGATCATCGTGGAACATGTGGGAGCAAACATGGGTATCCAGATCTCGCTGTTGGTTATTAACCGGAGAGATGTCTCGGTCATGTCTGCATGGTTCCTGAACCCATAGGGTCTACACACTTAAGGTTCGATGATGCTAGGATTATAGGGAATAGAAATACGTGGTTACCGAATGTTGTTCGGAGCCCCGGATGAGATCCCGGACGTCACGAGGAGTTCCGGAATGGTTCGGAGGTAAAGATTTATATATGAGAAGTCCTGTTTTGGACATCGGAAGTGTTCTGGGCATTATCAGTAACGTACCGGGACCACCGGAAGGGTTCGGGGGTCCACCGAGAGGGGACACCAGCCCCGAAGGCCTGCGTGGGCCAAGTGTGGGAAGGGACCAGCCCCTAGGTGGGCTGGTGCACCCCCCACAAGAGGCCCAAGGCGTAGGGAAGGGGAGAAGGGGAAACCCTAGGCTCAGATGGGCCTAAGGCCCACCTAGGGTGCGCCTCCCCTCTCTCCCCCTCTGGCCGCCCCCCTAGATGCATCTAGGGCTGGCCGCCACCCCTAGGGGGGAACCTAGATGGGGGCGCAGCCCCTCCCCCTATATATAGTGGGGTTTTGGGGCTACTAGAGACACGAGTCTCCCTCTCTCTTGGCGCAGCCCTACCCCTTTCCCTCCTTGTCTCTCGCAGTGCTTGACGAAGCCCTGCTGGAGTGCCACGCTCCTCCACCACCACCACGCCGTCGTGCTACTGCTAGACGGAGTCTTCCCCAACCTCTCCCTCTCCCCTTGCTGGATCAAGGCGTGGGAGACGTCACCGGACTACACGTGTGTTGAACGCAGAAGCACCGTTGTTCGGTGCTTAGATCGGATTCGATCGTGATCTGAATTGCTTCGTGTACGACTCCTTCATCTGCGTTCTTGTAACGCTTCCGTTTCACGATCTTCAAGGGTATGAAGATACACTCCCCTCTCTCTCGTTGCTAGTCTCTCCATAGATTGATCTTGATGATGCGTAGATATTTTTAATTTCTGCAACGATCCACAAAGTGGCATCATGAGCTAGGTCTATGCGTAGTTTCTATGCACGAGTAGAACACAAGTTGTTGTGGGCATCGGTTTTGTCAATTTACTTGCCGTTACTAGTCTTATCTTGATTCGGCGGCATCGTGGGATGAAGCGGCCCGGACCGACCTTACACGTACTCTTATGTGAGACTGGTTCCACCGACTGACATGCACTAGTTGCATAAGGTGGCTAGCGGGTGTCTTTCTCTCCCACTTTAGTCGGATCAGATTCGATGAAAAGGGTCCTTATGAAGGGTAAATATAAATTGGCATATCACGTTGTGGTTTTGGCGTAGGTAAGAAACGTTCTTGCTAGAAACCTATAGCAGCCACGTAAAAACTTGCAACAACAATTAGAGGACGTCTAACTTGTTCTTGCAGCATATGTTGTGTGATGTGATATGGCCAAAAGGATGTGATGAATGATATATGTGATGTATGAGATTGATCATGTTCTTGTAAGAGGAATCACGACTTGCATATCGATGAGTATGACAACCGGCAGGAGCCATAGGAGTTGTCTTAATTTATTTATGACCTGCGTGTCAACATAAATGTCATGTAATTACTTTACTTTATCGCTAACCGTTAGCCACAGTAGTAGAAGTAATAGTTGGTGAGACAACTTCATGAAGACACGATGATGGAGATCATGATGATGGAAGTCATGGTGTCATGCCGGTGACGATGATGATCATGGCGCCCCGAAGATGGAGATCAAAAGAAGCAAAATGATATTGGCCATATCATGTCACTATTTGATTGCATGAGATATTTATCATGTTTTTACATCTTATTTGCTAAGAACGACGGTAGCTCAAATAAGATGATCCCTCACAATAATTTCAAGAAAGTGTTCCCTCTAACTGTGCACCGTTGCTAAGGTCCGTTGTTCCAAAGCACCATGCGATGATCCGGCGTGATAGGTTCTAACGCTCGCATACAACGGGTGTAAGCCAGATTTACACACGCAATACACTTAGGTTGACTTGACGAGCCTAGCATGTACAGACATGGCCTCGGAACATGGAAGACCGAAAGGTCGAACCTGAGTCGTATACAAGATACGATCAACGCGAAGATGTTCACCGATGATGACTAGTCCATCTCACGTGATGATCGGACACGGCTTAGTTGACTCGGATCATGTATCACTTAGATGACTAGAGGGATGTCTATCTGAGTGGGAGTTCATTAAATAATTTGATTAGATGAACTTAATTATCATGGACATAGTCTTCAACTTTGCAATATGTCTTGTAGATCAAATGTCCCACGCTAATGTTGCCGTCAACTTCAACGTGTTCCTAGAGAAAACCAAGCTGAAAGACGATGGTAGCAACTACATGGACTGGGTTCGTAACTTGAGGATTATCCTCATAGCTGCCAAGAAAGCATATGTACTTGAAGCACCGCTGCTACCTCTTGAGCACTGTGTTGGTTTTCCCTGAAGAGGAAGGGATGATGCAGCAAAGTAGCGTAAGTATTTCCCTCAGTTTTTGAGAACCAAGGTATCAATCTAGTAGGAGGCTACGCGCGAGTCCCTCGTACCTGCACAAAACAAATAAATCCTCGCAACCAACGCAAATAGGGGTTGTCAATCCCTATAAGGCCACTTACGAGAGTGAGATCTGATAGATATGATAAGATAATTTTTTTGGTATTTTTATGATAAAGATGCAAAGTAAAATAAAGGCAAAGTAAATAGCAAAGGAAATAACTAAGTAGTAGGAGATTAATATGATGAAGATAGACCCGGGGGCCATAGGTTTCACTAGTGGCTTCTCTCGAGAGCATAAGTATTCTACGGTGGGTGAACAAATTACTGTTGAGCAATTGACAGAATTGAGCATAGTTATGAGAATATCTAGGTATGATCATGTATATAGGCATCACGTCCGACACAAGTAGACCGACTCCTGCCTGCATCTACTACTATTACTCCACTCATCGACCACTATCCAGCATGCATCTAGAGTATTAAGTTAAAAACAGAGTAACGCCTTAAGCAAGATGACATCATGTAGAGGGATAGACTCATGCAATATGAAGAAAACCCCATCTTGTTATCCTCGATGGCAACAGTACAATACGTGCCTTGCTGCCCCTACTGTCACTGGGAAAGGACACCGCAAGATGGAACCCAAAGCTAAGCACTTCTCCCATTACAAGAAAGATCAATCGAGTAGGCCAAACCAAACTGATAATTCGAAGAGGCTTGCAAAGATAACCAATCATACATAAAAGAATTCAGAGAAGATTCAAATATTATTCATAGATAGACTTGATCATAAACCCACAATTCATCGGTCTCAACAAACACACCGCAAAAAGAAGATTACATCAAATAGTTCTCCAGAAGAGAGGGGGAGAACATTGTATTGAGATCCAAAAAGAGAGAAGAAGCCATCTAGCTACTAACTATGGACCCATAGGTCTGAGGTAAACAACTCACACTTCATCGGAGGGGCTATGGTGTTGATGTAGAAGCCCTCCGTGATCGATGCCCCCTCCGGCGGAGCTCCGGAACAGCCCCCAAGATGGGATCTCGTGGATACAGAAAGTTGCGGCGGTGGAATTAGGGTTTTGGCTCCATTTTTGATCATTTGGGGGTACGTAGGTATGTATAGGAGGAAGGAGTACGTCGGTGGAGCAACAGGGGGGCCATGAGGGTGGAGGGCGCGCTTGGAGGGGGGCGGGGTAGGCGCGCCCCCTACCTCGTGGCCTCCTCTTTTCTTTCTTGACGTAGGGTCCAAGTCTCCCGGGTCTTGTTCGTTGAGAAAATCATGTTCCCGAAGGTTTCATTCCGTTTGGACTCCGTTTGATATTCCGTTTCTTCGAAACCCTAAAACAGGCAAAAAAACAACAATTCTGGGCTGGGCCTCCAGTTAATAGGTTAGTCTCAAAAATAATATAAAAGTGGATAATAAAGCCCAATAACATCCAAAACAGTAGATAATATAGCATGGAGCAATCAAAAATTATAGATACGTTGGAGACGTATCAACCGCTAGGTGAAGCGCCCGTTTTCCCAGCAGCTGAAGATGTTATGAACGCCTGGCATTCGCGTAGTGATGATTACTCCCTGGTTCAATGTGGCATGCTTTACAGCTTAGAACCGGGGCTCCAAAAGCGTTTTGAGCAGCGCAGAGCATATGAGATGTTCCAAGAGCTGAAAATGGTTTTCCAAGCTCATGCCCGAGTCGAGAGATATGAAGTCTCCGACAAGTTCTATAGTTGTAAGATGGAGGAGAACAGTTCTGTCAGCGAGCACATACTCAAAATGTTTGGGTTGCACAACCGCTTGTCTCAGCTGGGAGTCAATCTCCCGGATGACGCGGTTGTTGACAGAATCCTTCAGTCGCTTCCACCTAGCTACAAGAGCTTTGTGATGAACTTCAATATGCAGGGGATGGAAAAGACCATTCCTGAGGTATATTCAATGTTGAAATGAGCGGAGGTGGAGACCAAAAAGGAACATCAAGTGTTGATGGTGAATAAAACCTCTAAATTCAAGAAAGGCAAGGGTAAAAGAACTTCAAGAAGGACGGCAAGGGAGTTGCCGCACCCAGTAAGCAAGCTGCCGGGAAGAAGCCAAAGAATGGACCCAAGTGTAGTGACCCGACCTCAAACGGTCAAGTCTCTGTGCTTCATTGGCATCCCTGGATCGGTAATGCTGACACACACAGTACTCGAGGATTTATAATAGAGTAGCAATCACACACTTATTACATCGAATGTCTCAAAAGAGAACTTATTACAATAAATATGGCTTAAGGCCATCTAATACGATAACAGCGGAAGGCTTGGAAGATAAAGTGAGTCCATCAACTCCAACGGCATAGCTGAGCTGCACAACAACGACCTAACGAACCTTACTCCTCGTCTGAAAAGTCTACAACATAATACGTTGCAGCCCGAAAACGTGTCAGCACATGGAATATGCTGGCAAGTAACACAGTAGAGCAAGAACAGAATAATGCTATCACCACATGCATATTTGGCTGGTGGAAAGCTCTATGGTTATAGTTTTTGCGAAAAGCCAATTTTTCCCTACAACAAAGGAATAAATTTTATTTAACTATCATGGTAGTTGAAACATCATTGAGAAGGTTTCTCCAACTCAATCCCAATTAAAGTAATTAACAACCCAACAATATTATTTAATAGTGATGAGATACTTAGGATACTCCAAGTACTAGATACTCAAGATGTCCATAACCGGGGACACGACTAACCATGATTAGTTTATACACTCTGTAGAGGTTTGCGCACTTTTCCCCACAAGACTCGATCTCCTCCGGTTGGATTTCTCGCACTTCATGGTGTTTGAGAAACGGATGACCGAGACACAGTCTTTCAAAAGCATTAACTCCTTACTCCAGGCAGACCATACCAACCTACATCCCTCTACCTGCTGATCCACCTCTTCGGGAGCTTCACGCAACTTACTCAACTATGCTAGAGCCCATAATAGCTTGTGGATGCACACGGAAGTTTCTAGCATGAAAATATCTCAGTTCCCTTTGAGCCTGGGTGGCGGACCTTAGGATGATCACACGGGTACTCCGAGATATCCTAGGACAACACTGGATTCCCCAGGTGCCCAACAAACAATCCACCCATATGTGTATTCAAGTTGCCACCTTAAGTTAAACCATTAATTAACAATCTCACATCTGTCATGGATTTCACTCACCCAAACCACGTCTATGAGCATAGCATAGCAATATAAGCAATACGTATAAGTAACTCCCAAGGTTTGAATATAACAGGGCAATATGTTCTACCTCATCAACTACTTCCCAACCCACATGTTAATCACATCCTAATCATGCAATGTTTGAGGATTGGAACTAATGCATAAAAACTGGGTGATAACGGGGTATGATCAAAGTGTTACTTGCCTTGCTGACGATCCGCAAAACCTAGGGACTCGTAGTAGCACGCTTCGCACTCCGGGTGTTCTATCGCAAACAAACAAAAGCATGCATAAGCAATCAAGCAGCGAAACATGGGTAAACCCGAATAACAAGATCTAACCAGAAAGTTCAACTTAAGAACTCCAGTTTGCAAAAAGAATCAAATCAAACGGAGCAATGAAACTCAAACTGCGAAAGAAACAAGATCCGTTTACTAATCTGGACAAAGGTCAAATTTTACAGTACCAAAATCTTGTTCAAGATGATTAAACAGAAAGAGGGTTTTGAGACGAAGATCTAGGCGCTTGAATCGCTTGATTCCGATCAACGAGCGAAAAGATAAACTGAAACGAAAACCGGATCAGAAATCGCGATGAATTCGAGAAAAAGAAAACTGACGAATAGGCTAACGAACGAACGTTTGTTGTCTGTAACTAACGAGCGAAAGCCGTTCGTTAAAACAAACGTACGGACGTCCACTAAATAAACTGAACCGAAAAAAAACAAAACCGATCTATTCTAAAAAAACTAGGGTTTTCTAAAAATACGGACCGGTTTTAAAATAAAACCGAACGAACGGCGGCAGAGGCGTATACATCCGGCGAGGCGGGGCGGCTGCGGCG
>NC_057794.1:577527071-577545509 GCF_018294505.1 Triticum aestivum
GCGAGGCGGCATTGCAGCGGCGAGGCGGCAGTGCGGCGGCGGGAGGCGCTGCGGCGGCGACGGCTTGTGGGCGGCGGCTGGCGGCGGCAGAGGGTGGCGGCTTGGGGCGGCTTGGGGTCCCGAGGGCCCCGGGCTTCGGCTTATAAGGGGGGCAGTGGCTTGCGGGAGGGGCGGGGCGGAGTCCCGGGCGGCGACGGCTTGCGTCGGCCGTGTCCTGGCCGGACTCGGCGCGGGAGGCGGCGGCGTGGGTAGGCGGGGCTCGACTAGGCCTCGGCCCAGTCGGGCGTGGAAGAAGGTTTTTTTAAAATAATTTCGCTGAAAATTAAATAAATCTTAGGAAATAAAATAAAAATCTATAAATGCCAAAAAAAATCACTGTCTAAATAAAATATTTAGAACAAGATGAACATTTTCTTGGCCCTAAAATGCAACTTTGAAAAACGTGCAATTTTTCTAATGCAAATAAAATAGCAATAAACTCCAGATAAAATAAAATATTTTATTTTAATATTCTTCCTCCAATATTTCATTTATTTTGGAGAAGTCATATTATCTCCTCTCATATATTTTAATATGAAATATTTTTGGAGAGAAAAATAATTAAAACCAAAATCCTCGTTTCAATATTTGATAAAATTCAAATATGAAAACAAAGAAATCCCCAACTCTCTCCGAGGGTCCTTGAGTTGCTTAGGTTTTCGAGGATCGAGAAACAAAATGCAAAAAATATGATATGCATGAATGATCTATGTATAACATTCCAAATTGAAAATTTGGGATGTTACACCAAGCCTGAGACTAAGTGCTTTTATTGCAAGGGAAACGGTCACTGGAAGCGGAACTGCTCCAAGTACTTAGCGGATAAGAAGGCCGACAATACCAAAGGTATATGTGATATACATGTTATTGATGTGTACCTAACCAGTGCTCGTAGTAGCTCCTGGGTATTTGATACCGGTGCGGTTGCTCATATTTGTAACTCAAAACAAGAGCTGCGGAATAAGCGGAGACTGGCAAAGGACGAGGTGATGATGCGCGTCGGGAATGGTTCCAAGGTCGATGTGATCACCGTCGGCACACTGCCTCTACATTTACCTACGGGATTAGTTTTAACTCTCAATAATTGTTATTTAGTACCAGCTTTGAGCATGAACATTGTATCTGGGATGCAAGATGGCTACTCATTTAAATCCGAGAATAATGGTTGTTCCATTTATATGAGAGATGTGTTTTATGGTCATGCCCCGCTGGTTAATGGTTTATTCTTGTTTAATCTCGAACGTGATGTTACACATGTTCATAGTGTGAATACCAAGAAGTGTAAGGTTGATAATGATAGTCCCACATACTTGTCGCACTGCCGCCTTGGTCACATTGGTGTCAAACACATGAAGAAACTCCATGCAGATGGACTTTTGGAGTTTCTTGATTATGAATCATTTGACACATGCGAACCATGCCTCATGGGCAAAATGACCAAGACTCCGTTCTCCGGAACAATGGAGCGAGCAACCAACTTATTGGAAATCATACATACTGATGTGTGCGGTCCAATGAGCGTTGAGGCTCGCGATGGCTATTGTTATGTTCTCACCCTCACTTATGACTTCAGTAGATATGGATATGTCTACTTAATGAAACACAAGTCTGAGACCTTTGAAAAGTTCAAGGAATTTTAGAATGAGGTAGAGAATCAATGTGATAGGAAAAATAAAGTTCTTGCGATCAGATCGCGTGGGAGAATATTTTAGTCATGAATTTGGCACGACTTAAGGAAATGTGGAATTGTTTCACAACTCACGCCGCCTAGAACACCTTAGCGTAATGGTGTGTCTGAACGTCGTAATCGCACTCTATTAGATATGTTGCGATCTATGATGTCTCTTACCGATCTGCCGCTATCATTTTGGGGTTATGCTTTAGAGACTGCCGCATTCACTTTAAATAGGGCTCCGTCGAAATCCGTTGAGACGACACCGTATGAATTATGGTTTGGGAAGAAACCTAAGCTGTCGTTTCTGAAAGTTTGGGGATGCGATGCTTATGTCAAGAAACTTCAACCTGAAAAGGTCGAACCCAAGTCGGAAAACGCGTCTTCATAGGATACCCTAAGGAAATTATTGGGTATACTTTCTACCTCAGATCCGAAGGCAAGATATTTGTTGCCAAGAATGGATCCTTTCTAGAGAAAGAGTTTCCCTCGAAAGAAGTAAGTGGGAGGAAAGTAGAACTTGATGAGGTACTGCCTCTTGAACCGGAAAGTGGCGCAGCTCAAGAAAATGTTTCTGTGGTGCCTGCACCGACTAGAGAGGAAGTTAATGATGATGATCATGAAACATCAGATCAAGTTGCTACTGAACTTCGTAGGTCCACAAGGACACGTTCCACACCACAGTTGTACAACAACCCTGTCCTAGAAATCATGTTGTTAGACAACGGTGAACCTTCAAACTATGAAGAAGCGATGGCGGGCCCGGATTCCAACAAATGGCTTGAAGCCATGAAATCCGAGATAGAATCCATGTATCATAACAAAGTATGGACTTTGACAGACTTGCCCGATGATCGGCGAGCCATAGAAAATAAATGGATCTTTAAGAAAAAGACGGACGCGGATGGCAATGTGACCATCTATAAAGCTCAGCTTGTCGCTAAGGGTTATCGACAAGTTCAAGGGGTTGACTACGATGAGACCTTCTCATCCGTAGTGAAGCTGAAGTCCGTCTGAATCATGTTAGCAATTGCCGCATTCTATGATTATGAGATATGGCAAATGGACGTCAAAACGGCATTCCTTAATGGTTTCCTTAAGGAAGAATTGTATATGATGTAGCCAGAAGGTTTTGTCGATCCTAAGAATGCTGACAAGGTGTGCAGGCTCCAGCACTCAATCTATGGGCTGGTGCAAGCATCTCGGAGTTGGAGCATTCACTTTGATGAGATGATCAAAGCGTTTGGGTTTACACAGATTTATGGAGAAGCCTGTGTTTACAAGAAAGTGAGTGGGAGCTTTGTGGCATTTCTCATATTATATGTGGATGACATACTATTGATGGGAAATGATATAGAACTCTTGGAAAGCATAAAGGCCTACTTGAATAAGTGTTTTTCAATGAAGGACCTTGGAGAAGCTGCTTATATATTAGGCATCAAGATCTATAGAGATAGATCGAGATGCCTCATTGGTCTTTCACAAAGCACGTACCTTGACAAGATATTGAAGAAGTTCAATATGGATCAGTCCAAGAAGGGGTTCTTGCCTATATTGCAAGGTGTGAGATTGAGCACGGCTCAATGCCCGACCATGGCAGAAGATAGAGAAAAGATGAGTGACATCCCCTATGCCTCGGCCATAGGGTCTATTATGTATGCCATGCTATGTACCAGACCTGATATAAACCTTGCCATAAGTTTAGTAGGAAGGTACCAAAGTAATCCCGACATGGAACACTGGACAGTGGTCAAGAATATCCTGAAGTACCTGAAAATGACTAAGGATATGTTTCTCGTTTATGGAGGTGACGAAGAGCTTGTCGTAAAGGGTTACGTCGATGCTAGCTTCGACACAGATCTGGATGACTCCAAGTCACAAACTGGATACGTATATATTTTGAATGGTGGGCCAGTCAGCTGGTGCAGTTGCAATCGAAGCATCATGGCGGGATCTACATGTGAAGCGGAGTACATGGCAGCCTTGGAGGCAGCACATGAAGCAATCTGGATGAAGGAGTTCATTACCGACCTAGGAGTTATTCCCCATGCGTCGGGCCCGATTACTCTCTTCTGTGACAACACTGGAGCCATTGCCCTTGCCAAGGAGCCCAGGTTTCACAAGAAGACTAGGCATATCAAGCGTCGCTTCAACTCCATTCATGAAAATGTTCAAAATGGAGACATAGACATTTGTAAAGTGCATACGGACATGAATATCGCAGATCCATTGACTAAACCTCTTCCACGAGCAAAACATGATCAACAACCAGAACTCTATGGGTGTTCGACTCATCACAATGTAACTAGATTATTGACTCTAGTGCAAGTGGGAGACTATTGGAAATATGCCCTAGAGGCAATAATAAAATGGTTATTATTATATTTCCTTGTTCATGATAATTGTCTACTGTTCATGCTATAATTGTGTTATCCAGAAATCGTAATACATGTGTGAATACATAGACCACAACATGTCCCTAGTGAGCCTCTAGTTGACTAGCTCGTTGATCAATAGATGGTTACGGTTTCCTGACCATGGGCATTGGATGTCATTGATAACGGGATCACATCATTAGGAGAATGATGTGATGGACAAGACTGATACGTCCATTTTGCATCATGCTTTTATATCGATATTTATTGCATTATGGGCTGTTATTACACATTATGTCACAATACTTATGCCTATTCTCTCTTATTTTACAAGGTTTACATAAAGAGGGAGAATGTCGGTAGCTGGGATTCTGGGCTGGAAAAGGAGCAAATATTAGAGACCTATTCTGCACAGCTCCAAAAGTCTTGAAACTTCACGAAAGTTATTTTCAGAATAAAAAAATACTGAGCGCAAGAAGTACCAGAGGGGGTCCACTCACCAGCCATGAGGGTGGGGGCGCGGCCTACCCCCTGGGCGCGCCCCCTGCCTCGTGGGCCCCTTGGTGGCCCTCCGATGCCCATCTTCTACTATATGGAGTCTTTCGTTGAGGAAAAAATCATAAGCAAGCTTTCGGGACGAGACTCCGCCGCCATGAGGTGGAACCTTGGCGGAACCAATCTAGGGCTCTGGCGGAGCTGTTCTGCCGGGGAAACTTCCCTCTGGGAGGGGGAAATCATCACCATCGTCATCACAAACGCTCCTCTCATCGGCAGGGGGCTAATCTCCATCAACATCTTCACGAGCACCATCTCCTCTCAAACCCTAGTTCATCTCTTGTATCCAATTATTGTCTCTAAGTCTGGGATTGGTACCTGTAGGTTGCTAGTAGTGTTGATTACTCCTTGTAGTTGATGCTAGTTGGTTTACTTGGTGGAAGATCATATGTTCAGATCCTATATGCACATTAATACCCCTCTAATTATGAACATGAATATTCTTTGTGAGTAGTTACGTTTGTTCCTGAGGACATGGGAGAAGTCTTGCTATTAGTAGTCTCGTGAATTTGGTATTCGTTCGATATTTTGATGAGATGTATGTTGTCTCTCCTCTAGTGGTGTTATGCGAACATCGACTACATGACACTTCACCATTATTTGGGCCTAGAGGAAGGCATTCGGAAGTAATAAGTAGATGATGGGTTGCTAGAGTGACAGAAGCTTAAACCCTAGTTTATGCGTTGCTTCGTAAGGGGCTGATTTGGATCCATATGTTTCATGCTATGGTTACATTTACCTTAATACTTTTGTTGTAGTTGCGGATGCTTGCAATAGGGGTTAATCATAAGTGGGATGCTTGTCCAAGTAAGGACAGTACCCAAGCACCGGTCCACCCACATACCAAATTATCAAAGTAGCGAACGCGAATCATATGAACGTGATGAAAACTAGCTTGAGGATAATTCCCATGTGTCCTTGGGAGCGCTTTTCTCTATATAAGAGTTTGTTCAGGCTTGTCCTTTGCTACAAAAAGGATTGGGCCACCCTGCTTCACTTTATTTACTTTTGTTACTTGTTGCTCATTACATATTATCTTATCACAAAACTATCTGTTACCTATAATTTCAGTGCTTGCAGAGAATACCTTGTTGAAAACCGCTTATCATTTCCTTGTGCTCCTCGTTGGGTTCGACACTCTTACTTATCAAAAGGACTAAGATAGATCCCCTATACTTGTGGGTCATCAAGACTCTTTTCTGGAGCTGTTGCCGGGGAGTGAAGCGCCTTTGGTAGGTGGAATTTGGTAAGGAAAAATTTATATAGTGTGCTGAAATTTACTATCACTTGTTACTATGGAAAGTAATCCTCTGAGGGGCTTGTTCGGGGTACCTTCACCTCGACCAGTAGAGCAAAGAGTTGCTCCTCAACCTACTGAACCTACTGAAAATGAAAATTTCCACTTTGAAATTCCTTTGTGTATGATAGAAAAACTGCTAGCTAATCCTTTTGCAGAAGATGGAACATTACATCCTGATGATCACCTAATATATGTGGATGAAGTTTGTGGATTATTTAAGCTTGCAAGTACGCCCAATGATGTTATCAAGAAGAAGGTCTTCCCTTTATCTTTGGAGGGAGATGCATTGACATGGTATGGGCTATGTGATGATATGGGATCATGGAACTACAAACGATTGAAATTGCAATTTCATCAGAAGTTTTATCCTATGCATCTTGTTCATCGTGACCGCAATTATATATATAAGTTTTGGCCTCGCGAAGGAGAAAGCATCGCTCAAGCTTGGGGAGGCTTAAATCAATGTTATATTGATGCCCCAATCATGAGCTCTCAAGAGAAATGATTATCCAAAAAAATTATGCTCGGCTTTCTGATAACAATCGCACCATGCTTGATACTTCTTGTGTTGGCTCTTTTATGATGAAGACTATTGAATTCAAATGGGATTTATTGGAAAGAATTAAATGCAACTTTGAAGATTGGGATCTCGACGAAGGTAAGGAGTCAGGTATGACACCTAAGTTTGATTGTGTTAAATCTTTTATGGATACCGATGTTTTCCGTAAATTTAGCACTAAATAAGGACTTGACTCTGAGATAGTAGCTTCTTTCTGTGAATCTTTTGCTACTCATGTTGATCTCCCTAAGGAGAAGTGGTTCAAATATCATCCCCCCATAGAAGTAAAAGTAGCTGCACCTATTAAAGTTGAAGAAAAGACTATCACTTATAATGATCCTATTATTCCTACTGCTTATGTTGAGAAACCACCTTTTCCTGTTAGGATAAAAGATCATGCTAAAGCTTCAACTATGGTTCGTAAAAGCAATATTAGAACCTATACACCTCTTGAGCAAGTTAAAGTTGAACCTAATATTGCTATTGTTAAGGATCTCTTGGCTGATAATATTGATGTGCATGTTATTTATTTCTGTGATGAAACTGCTAGAATTGCTAAACCTTGTCCTAAAGATAAACATAGACCTGTGGTAGGCATGCCTGTTATTTCTGTTAAAATAGGAGATCATTGTTATCATGGCTTGTGTGATATGGGTGCTAGTGCTAGTGCAATACCTATTGACTTATACAAAGAAATTATGCATGATATTGCACCTGCTGAGTTAGAAGGTATTGATGTCACAATTAAACTTGCCAATAGAGATACTATTTCACCAATTGGGATTGTTAGAGATGTTGAAGTCTTGTGTGGGAAAACTAAATATCCTACTGATTTTCTTGTTCTTGGTTCCCACAAGATAGCTTTTGTCCCATTATATTTGGTAGAACCTTCTTAAACACTGTTAATGCTAGGATAGACTGCAAAAAGGATGTTGTTACTATTGGTTTAGGTGATATGTCTCATGAGTTCAACTTTTCTAAATTTCGTAGACAACACCGTGAAGAGGAATTGCCTAGTAAAGATGAAATTATTGATCTTGCTTATGTGCCGTACCTCCTAGTGATCCTTTAGAACAATATTGGCTAGACCATGAAAATGATATGTTTATGAATGAAAGAAGGGAAATAGATGAGGTGTTCTTTAAACAGGGACCTATTCTGAAACACAACTTGCCTGTTGAAATCTTAGGGGATCCTCCTCCACCCAAGGGTGATCCTGTGTTTGAGCTTAAACCATTGCCTGATACTCTTAAATATGCTTATCTTGATGAAAAGAAGATATATCCTGTTATTATTAGTGCTAACCTTTTAGAGAAGGAGGGAGAAAAATTACTGAAAACTCTAAAGAAGCACCGTGCTGCTATTGGATATACTCTTGATGATCTTAAGGGCATTAGTCCCACTCTATGTCAACACAAAATAAATTTGGAAAAAGATGCCAAACCAGTTATTGATCACCAACGACGACTGAATTCTTAGATGAAAGAAGTGGTAAGAAAAGAAATACTAAATCTCCTTGAGGTAGGTATAATTTATCCCGTTGCTGATAGTCAGTGGGTAAGTCCTGTCCATTGTGTTCCTAAGAAGGGAGGTATTACTGTCGTTCCTAATGATAAAGATGAATTGATTCCACAAAGAATTATTACAGGTTGTAGGATGGTAATTGATTTCCGCAAATTAAATAAGGCTAGTAAAAATATCATTACCCCTTACCTTTCATTGATCAAATGCTAGAAAGATTATCCAAACATACACATTTTTGCTTTCTAGATGGTTATTCTGGTTTCTCTCAAGTACTTGTGTCAGCTGATGATCAATCAAAGACCACTTTTACTTGCCCTTTCGATACTTTTTCTCATAGACGTATGCCTTTTGGTTTATGTAATGCACCTACTACTTTTCAAAGATGCATGATGGCTATATTCTCTGACTTTTGTGAAAAGATATGTGAGGTATTCATGGATGATTTCTCTGTTTATGGATCCTCTTTTGATGATTGCCTAAGCAACCTTGGTCGAGTTTTGCAGAGATGTGAAGAAACTAACCTTGTCTTGAATTGGGAGAAATGCCACTTTATGGTTAATGAAGGTATTGTCTTGGGGCATAAACTTTCTGAAAGGGGCATTGAAGTTGATAAAGCTAAAGTTGATGCTATTGAAAAGATGTCGTGTCCCAAGGACATCAAAGGTATAAGAAGTTTCCTTGGTCATGCCGGCTTTTATAGGAGGTTCATTAAGGACTTCTCAAAAATTTCTCGGCCTCTGACTAATTTATTACAAAAAGATATGCCGTTCGTCTTTGATGATGATTGTCTAGAAGCATTTGAAATACTTAAGAAAGCATTGATCTCTACACCTATTGTTCAGCCACCTGATTGGAATTTTCCTTTTTAAATTATGTGTGATGCTAGTGATTATGATGTGGGTGTTGTTCTAGGGCAAAGAGTTGATAAGAAATTAAATGTTATTCAATATGCTAGTAAAACTCTAGACAATGCCCAGAGAAATTATGCTACAACTGAAAAAGAATTCTTAGCAGTTGTATTTGCTTGTGATAAGTTCAGACCTTATATTGTTGATTCTAAAGTAACTATTCACACTGATCATGCTGCTATTAAATATCTTATGGAAAAGAAATATGCTAAACCTAGACTTATTAGGTGGGTTCTCTTGCTACAAGAATTTGATTTGCATATTATTGATAGAAAGGGAGCCGAGAACCCCGTTGCAGATAACTTGTCTAGGTTGGAAAATGTTCTTGATGACCCACTACCTATTGATGATAGCTTTCCTGATGAACAATTAAATGTCATAAATGCTTCTCACACTGCTCCATGGTATGCTGATTATGCTAATTACATTGTTGCTAAGTTTATAGCACCTAGTTTCACAAACCAGGAAAATAAAAAGTTTTTCTATGATTTACGACATTACTTCTGGAATGACCCACACCTTTATAAAGAAGGAGTAGATGGTGTTATTAGACGTTGTGTACCTGAGCATGAACAGGAACAGATCCTATGCAAGTGTCACTCCGAAGCTTATGGAGGACACCACGCTAGAGATAGAACTGCACATAAGGTATAGCAATCTGGTTTTTATTGGCCTACTCTCTTCAAGGATGCCCGTAAGTTTGTTGTATCTTGTGATGAATGTCAAAGAATTGGTAATATTAGTAGACGTCAAGAAATGCCTATGAATTATTCAGTTGTTATTGAACCATTTGATGTTTGGGGCGTTGATTATATGGGACTGTTTCCTGCCTCTAATGGATATACACATATTTTAGTTGTTGTTGATTACGTTACTAAGTGGGTAGAGGCTATTCCAACTAGTAGTGCTGATCATAACACCTCTATTAAGATTCTTAAAGAAGTTATTTTTCTGAGGTTTGGAGTCCCTAGATATTTAATGACTGATGGTGGTTCACATTTTATTCATGGTGCTTTCCATAAAATGCTTACTAAGTATGATGTCAATCATAGAATTGCATCTCCTTATCACCCACAGTCTAGTGGTCAAGTAGAATTGAGTAACAGAGAGCTCAAATTAATTTTGCAAAAGACTGTTAATAGATCTAGAAAGAATTTGTCCAAGAAACTTGATGATGCATTATGGGCCTATAGAACTGCATATAAAAATCCTATGGGTATGTCTCCGTATAAAATGGTTTGTGGAAAAGCATGTCACTTACCTCTCGAACTAGAACATAAGGCTTATTGGGCTATTAAAGAGCTCAATTATGATTTCAAACTTGTCTGTGAGAAGAGGTTATTTGACATTAGCTCACTTGATGAGTGGAGAACCCAAGCCTATGAGAATGCCAAATTGTTTAAAGAAAAAATTAAAAGATGGCATGACAAAAGAGTACAAAAGCGTGAGTTTAATGTAGGTGATTATGGATTGCTATACAACTCCCGTTTAAGATTTTTTGCAGGAAAGCTTCTATCTAAATGGGAAGGTCCTTACGTTATCGAGGAGGTCTATCGTTCCGGTGCCATAAAAATCAACAACTTCGAAGGCACAAATCCGAAGGTGGTGAACGGTCAAAGAATCAAACATTATATCTCAGGTAATCCTATAAATGTTGAAACCAATGTTATTGAAACCGTAACCCCGGAGGAATAAATAAGGGACACTTTCCAAAACGTTTCAGACTCTAAAAAGGAATAGGTACGTGGTACGGTAAGTAAACCGACTCCAAAACAGTTCTAATGGCAATTTTTCTCTGTTATGGAATATTTAGAAAAATAGAAAAATAAGAAGCAGTCCGGGAAGGACACGAGGGCTCCACGAGGGTGGAGGGCGTTCCCTACCCCCTGGGCATGCCCCCTACCTCATGGGCACCTCGTGCGCTCTCCGGACTCCGTTTTCTTCCACGTTACGTATTTTGGTCGGTAAAAATTCATTATATAATCTTCCGGAGGTTTTGACTCCTGTATCACGCAAATATATCTCGTCTTTGTTTCGAGCTCTTTTTCGGACAGATCTAGGTCGTCATGTCGTCTTCAAGTGTCCCCAAGGACAAGTTCTTTGAGAAGGTCTTCAACCCCTACCTCGCGGAGGTGCTACAACACCCTCAAACCATTGAGATGCGTGAGGGGTTGTTGCACATCCGCGATGTTGAGGGACCAAGGAAGACCGGAAACACGGAGGCAAGGCTCGAGGCATTGGAGAAACAAGTTTTCAAGTGTCAGGAGATGGTGGAGCATGGACTCGACTCCAATCATATTATGATCACGGAGTTCACCAACAACCACAAGCTAGACGCCAAGGACATTGGGGAGGCCATCTTCAAGCTTCATGAGAAAATCGAGCACCTCCAAGCCCAGATCTATGACCTGCAAAATCAAAACTGTGAGTATGAATATAGATTCAAAAGGATGAGTTTGGCTGCAGATTTGAGGACTCAGGAGACTCGATCATCCTTCTATGATGGTGAGCCTATGCCTTGGAAGAGGGACGACAAGCCTAAATCATCAACAACTCAAACTCCTTCACCGACAAAAGAGATATAATCACATGGATATGGGCACTCCCGGTATCGTATCACCATGACCTTCATATTTACCGTTTTTCTTAGTTCGGTCCTTTTAGTAATATCTTGATCTATTAGAATAAAGTTTTTGGTATGATCTTAGTTTTACTTTATGATCCCTTTATGTAATCGAGTCCGTGAGCTATATAATAAAGATTAGTGTTGAGTCAAGGGCTTGATTATCTTGCTATAATCTTGAGTGAATAAAAGAAAAGAGAAGAAATAAAAAGAAACAAAGAGATCATATGGATCTTATGGAGAGTAATGAGCTCACATATAAAGAGTATGATGAATAAAAGTTGTTGAGAGTTGACAAACATAGTTTTGGTCATCGTTGCAATTAATAGGAAGTAATAAAGAAAGAGAGGTCTTCACATATAAATATACTATCTTGGACATCTTTTATGATTGTGAGCACTCATTAAAATATGATATGCTAAAGAGTTGACGTTGGACAAGGAAGACAACATAATGGGTTATGTTTTCTTACATCTAAGATAAATTAGATTGCCATGGATCATCCAACATGGTTGAGCTTGCCTTTCCCCCTCATGCTAGCTAAACTCTTTGCACCAAGTAGAGATACTACTTGTGCTTCCAAATACCCTTAAACCCAGTTTTGCCATTAGAGTCCACCATATCTACCTATGGATTGAGTAAGATCCTTCAAGTAAGTTGTCATCGGTGCAAGCAATAAAAATTGCTCTCTAAATATGTATGACTTATTAGTGTGGGAGAAAATAAGCTTTATACGCTCTTGTGATGTGGAAGAAATAAAAGCGATGGATTGCATAATAAAGGTCCATATCACAAGTGGCAATATAAAGTGACGTTCTTTCGCATTAAGATTTTGTGCATCCAATGATAAAAGGGCATGACAACCTCTGCTTCCCTCTGCGAAGGGCCTATCTTTTACTTTTATCTCCTACCTTACATAATAGTCATGGTGATCCTCACCTTTCCTTTTTACATTTTATCTTTTGGCAAGCACAATATGTTGGAAAGATCCTGGTATATATGTCTAATTGGATGTGAGTTTTCATGAACTATTATTGTTGACATTACCCTT
Organism: Triticum aestivum; assembly: GCF_018294505.1. Lineage (NCBI taxonomy): Eukaryota > Viridiplantae > Streptophyta > Magnoliopsida > Poales > Poaceae > Triticum > Triticum aestivum. The sequence goes on from NC_057794.1 coordinate 577,539,678, forward strand.
GAGGTAAAACATTGGGAGGCAAAACTATAAGCCCCTATCTTTCTCTGTGTCCGATTAAGACTTCATACCCATAAATATTGCGTGAGTGTTAGCAATTGTGGAAGACTAAAAGATGGTTAAGTATGTGGACTTGCTGAAAAGCTCTTATATTGACTCTTTCCTATGTTATGATAAATTGCAATTGCTTCAATGACTGAGATTATAATTTTTTAGTTTTCAATGAAGTTTATGATTCATACTTGAAATTGTGATTGAATTGTTACTCTAGCATAAGAGATCATATGACAATAATTATATAAGCTGTTGTTCTAAGAATGATCATGATGCCTTCATGTCTGTATTTTATTTTTATCGACACCTCTATCTCTAAACATGTGGACATATTTTTCGATTTTGGCTTTCGCTTGAGGACAAGCGAGGTCTAAGCTTGGGGGAGTTGATACGTCCATTTTGCATCATGCTTTTATATCGATATTTATTGCATTATGGGCTGTTATTACACATTATGTCACAATACTTATGCCTAGCTGTCGTGGTTCTAACTCTGACAGTGATGTAGGGGGGTATGTATGGAGAGGCTAGATCTCAGCTATTGGGAAGTTGTAAACACACCAAGATGTACGAGTTCAGGCCTTTTGCGGAGGAAGTAACAGTCCTACGTCTCGGTGCCCGGAGGCGGTCGACTGGATTATTGGCGTGTGAATAACAGGGGTGCGAACCCTTCATACTGAGGAGGGGGGTGGCTTATATAGAGTTCGCCGGCCCCCTCCTGCCCTCAGTAATGCAGGGTTTAAGGTACATTTAAGGTTGGGCGTTACTGGTAACACCCCTAATAAAGTGCTATAATGACCATAAAGACTACTTAACAGCTGACCGTTTGCCTGCGGAGTGACTATAGGTCTCCTGGCGGTCGAGTGGTTGGCTTCATGGTCGAGTGATAGCTTTCTGGTCGAGTGTCTTGAATCCGTCGAGTGGGATACCTTCAAGTCGATTGAAAGGTGACTTCTCCTAGGGATGTCCTAGGGTAGGGCTTCTTGGACAGGTCCGTGCCCCTACCCTAGGTACATGGCTTCATCATTAGCCCCCGAATCGATCGAGGTTAGAGTGGGGAAAGAGTTGGAGATCTTTCCGACTGGTTCTTTGGGCTACGTGAGTGCCTCGTTTCGGGTCAATCGTGGCGGATGACGTTGCCAACCTTTTTCAGTTGCCTTGATCCATTCCAGGCCTTTCGTCGAGTGAATTTTTTATCTGTGACATACCGAGCATCGGCGCGGGCGGGGTCTTCCATTTTGACAAGTTGTTCTGCAGCCCGCAGATGTCGTGGGATTTTGGATTTTGGGAAGCGCGCGGGACGGGAGCGGCCGCAGTAATTGGAAGCGATAAAGCGGAAGCTCCTCGATCCCCGTGTCGCCTTTTTCGCCACGTACTGCGCGCGTGTCCGCTGCGGGATTTGACTGGATAGTTTGGGCCTACCAGTCAGCCACTCGGGAGCGGCCCCTTATAAATCGCCGGCTCGGGGTTTCCAAGCAGTGCGCTCTCTTCTCCTCCTTTCTTCTTCCTCTCTCCCTTCGCAAGTCCTTCCGCCACCTCCGTTCTCGCCCCACCGCAGCAGGCCCGTGCGAGACCTCGCCGGCGACGATGACGAAGGGCAAGACCTCCGCTCTGGAGCGCGCAAAGAAGGCGGCGGCAGCGGGGAAAGGGAAGAGGTCTGCTCGGGGTGGATCTTCCTCTAGGACCGCTCTGCCCAAAGGTTGGATCCAGGGCGACTGGATGCCGTCGATGCTCCGGCAAGAGGATCTCGACGACATGGTCGAGGGGGGGGTCATTCCCCATGAAGCCGCGCGTCTTCCGGGGGGAGAGATCGAGCTTCAACCCCGCGACGGTGAGTGCGTGCTCCTAGCCACCCACATCGACCGAGGGTTTTCTCTGCCGCCCCATCCTTTTTTCCGGAGCTTCTTGAACTTCTTCGGAGCGCAGCTCCACCACTTTACTCCCAACTCCATTGTATACCTTGCCGCTTTCATTTCCATGTGTGAGGCTTTCTTGTGTTGCCGCCCCCATTGGGGACTTTTCAAGCACATCTTTACCTGCTGTTCTCAATCGGTCAAGAAGGCCAAGTCGAGTGACGAGAGGACGCAGGTGATCCAGTTGTGCGGGGGCTTGGCGATCCAAACGAGGGGGAAGAGCTGTTTCCCATCCATTACTTTCCTGGAGTCAGTCCGTGGTTGGCAGGCGACCTGGTTCTACTGTCAGGACCAGGCGACCTGGTTCTACTGTCAGGACCAGGCGACCCCAGGACAGTCGACTGGTCTTCCTCCTTTATCCCTCGACCAAGCTAAAAAACCCGCTTCTCTAAAAGTGACGCCAGAGGAAAGGGCCCAAGTCAAAGTGTTGGCCGGTGGAGTGGTTGAGCTTTTCCGTGAGGGTGTGACTGGGATGGACCTGCTGGAGGTCTTCCTCCAAAGGCGCATCCAACCACTCCAGGCCCGTGACCACCCGATGTGGTTGTACTCGGGTCTCGATGACACCACTCGGATCCACCCGGAGGAGGTCACCGACAAGATGTTGGAGGGGTGGCTGTCGAGCATCACGGGAACAAAGACAACCCCCGAGGAGCCAGGAGGGTAACTCCACTCGACAACTCGTATGAAGTGGACCAGGTATGTCTTTATGCTCCCGACTGAAATCTTGTTTTCTGCATTGGTCTTCTATGAGTTGGTCGATTGACTTTCGTCTTGTCTATTGTTTTCCAGGCGACCACCGAGATGTACTCGACGCCCAACGGGGCTCAGGAGCCAACTGAGGAAGGGGAGGCAAGCGGAGGTGAGAGTGGGGACGACCAAGGCGAGTGGGAGTCCGACGGTGAAGGAGAGGGAGACGACAACATCGACTCCAGCGAAGAGGAGGAGGAGGAGGTCGAACCCTCTCGCCCAGAGGGGCGGTCCAAGCACACACACGACCCAGCGCGGGAACGTGGCAAGGCGACTGCTTCTGTTGGGCAGTCGTCGAAACGCCCTCGGACCTCTTCTCCTATGCCGACTGGGAAGGTTCCCAAGCACCCACGCACGATGCTGTCCAAGCCGCCCAAGGCTCTGCCTAAGATGAAGATAGCTGTCCCTACCATTTCCGGGTAATAATAAAACTTGCTTTCCTTCATCGACCATGGACAGATCCTTGGTCGATTCATTGAGCCAACTGACTGACTTTCGAGATTTGCAGCGCTGCTACTTCTGAGGTCTCCGCGAAGGACGACGACCAAGAGATGGAGGATGTTGTTACCTCCAACCCTGGTATGATTACTGACGTTCTGCTTTGAGTCGACTAAACATTTATTGCAACCCTGGTCGATTGAACTTTTCCTTTGTAGCCCCTCCTCATGTTATCGACCTCCCGGATGACGACGACAACGGTCCGTTGAGAGTGAGGAGGCACAAGAGGGCGTCGATTGACAAGACCCCCCAATCCGCTCCGGCGTCCGAGGCCGTGGCTCGGGATGGTGGTGACACTACTCGGGCTTCTGTGACCTTCGCCGTTCCTCTGGCGAGTGCGCGGCCCTCGTCGTCGACTGCGGATCCGTCTTTGCTTTTTGCCGCATACCCCGTCCCTGAGGACCAAGCGGCTGCTGCAAAAGAGGCTATACGCCAGGCGGGGATCATGATGGAGCAAGTGAAGATGGCTCGGGAGGCCAGCCAAGCAGCCTATGACGCGAGTTCGGCTCTTCAGAGCAACATCCAGGTCAGTCGACTCAACACTTGGTCTATTATGATATGCTGTTTGAAGAGTCTCTTTTCCGAAGATCTTTTGTATCTGTATCTGTACACCCACTGGGTGTGTCTGTCAATCCTTGGACGAGTGGGGGCACGCTAAGTGCACCCACTAGGTGTAGTCCCCGAGACTACGGTGGACTGCTGGCAGTCGACTGTAGTCTTTACATTGTGTTGCTGTAGCTGTTTTTCTTCACTCGGTTTGGTCGGGCCAGGTCGAGTGGAACTGTATCCGGTCGACTACGGGCAGTCGACTTTTTTTTGTCGAACTAGTGGGGGCACGCTGAGTGCACCCACTGGGTGTAGTCCCCGAGACTACTGTCGAATGTTTTTGATTCGGCTGTGGTCTTAGAAACATCATCACTGTCTCTTAGTTACTCGGAAGCAACTTATCTTGGATGTCTGTCGACTGATTTTTCTTTTTACAGAAATCTTGCGAACTTGTAGCTCGCTATACTGAGTTGGAGAATCAGCAGATCCAGCTCAACCTTAACTTGAAGCTTGCTCAGGAGAATTTGAAGAAGGCGCAAGAAGAAGCAAAAGGTATGGCTGGTGAGGTTCTCCATTCTTAACGGGTGGCTTTTCTTTCTTGTCCATTCTTGATGTTGGTTCCACTCGACGTGCCGCAGATAAATTGGAGGAAGCTCTGAAGAAGAAGGATCAAGACCTTGCAGAGGCACAGAAGGAGGCCTCGAGCAAAACAAAGCTCGCAGAAGAGAAATTGGCTTCGGTCGGAGCTCTTGAACAGGAGAACTCCAGACTGAAAACTGCCCTCAAGACAGCTAATCAAGATGCCAGTCGACTGAAGAAGGAGAAGATGGCTCTGCACGACAAGGCGGGCGAGCTGCCAGGGAAGGCAAAAGATCTGGAGGCTTATCTCGGAGGACTCGCCAAGAAGCTGTTCGTCATGCTCGAAGGTAATTATTCCAACCCGGCTGTCTTGTAGTTGCCGAGCCCGCGTACGGCCACTGTCTTATTCTTGAATCATGTTTGCAGAATTCTGCCAGAGCTTCAAAGAGGAAACCAGTCGAGTGGAGCCAGGCTTGGATCCCGCCAATTCTCTTGTGAAGGACGAGACTGCTATGAACGTGCTCCGACTGGAGTCTCGTGTTACCAGCGTCATTGATTATCTTGCTTGGCTGAAGGCTGCGATGTCGCGGATCGACACATCACTCTGGCCCGGAACGACGCTTCAGAACAACCTCGAGTCCCTGATGGCCCAACTGAATGAAGTCCCGGGTCGAGTGGCGGAATGGAAGAAATCTTCTGCTAGGTGTGGTGCTGATGTCACTCTGTCTCTGGTCCGCGTCCATTGCAAGGAGGCGCGAGAAGAAAAGCTGGCCGCCATCCAAGTTGCCAATACAAGGAAGCACAACTTCCAGGACTTCATGGAGACTTTTATTGCTGCTGCCACTCGTATTGCAGATGGGATCGACTTGGACGAGTTCGTCGCCCCTTCCAGTCCTCCTCCTGAGGAATGAAAAACTTCTACGCTTCACTTTAAATTTGCCTCGGAATGCCGAGTGGATTTGTAACCGTTAAACTCCGCCGAGCCGAGGGCTTGAGTACTTTGATCTGAGGTCTGGGACCTTTTAGGCTTTATCCAATCTTGATTTGTCGTTGAATATCTTCATGGTTTGATTTGTCGAGTGGATCTTGATCTCCACTCGGAATAACCTTGTATTTGCGGCGCAGCTCCGAAGGGGAAGGTAGCAGTCGACTCGCGGATTAGGTTGTGTCTTGTACTTAGGCGAGCACTGGGCTGTAGCTAAGCCTCCGAGTGAGAGGTTTGCTCTCCACTTGGTAGGATTTTTAAACACTTAGGCGAGCACTGGGCTGCAGCTAAGCCTCCGAGTGGGAGGTTTGCTCTCCACTCGGTAGGATTTTTAAACGCTTAGGCGAGCGCTGGGCTGCAGCTAAGCCTCCGAGTGGGAGGTTTGCTCTCCACTCGGTAGGATTTTTTCAAACTTAGGCGAGTGTCTGACTGCAGCTAAGCCTCTAAGTGAGAGAACTTAGGCGAGTACTGGACTGCAGCTAAGCCCCCGAGTGGGAGGTTTGCTCTTCACTC